>NC_041224.1:89192505-89280681 GCF_002837175.3 Physeter macrocephalus
GCGGCCATGGCTCACGGGCCCAGCCGCTCCGCGGCATGTGGGATCTTCCCGGACCGGGGCACGAACCCATGTCCCCTGCATCGGCAGGCGGATTCTCAACCACTGCGCCACCAGGGAAGCCCAGAAAAGTGACTTTTAAAAATCAATGCATTTTATCCACTGTAGTTCTTATTTGAAAGTATTGTCAGAAAAATTAAGTAAATGTCAAGTCTCTCCCAGGACCCCAGTGATAAAAAGGAATTTAAAGCCCCAGGTGCTACCACAAGTATTGAAACCTGTTTAGTTTGGATGCTACCAACTGCAACATGGAACGTAGAAACTCTCCCAGCAAAGTCCTTCTTCAAGATCCTCAGAATGAATTAGAACATGATGAAGAGATATCAGAATTAGTGTCTCTTGTCTTTTGACTTTATGCCTTACAAAGTCAGATATAAATTTTGGAAAGGATCTCCCTGAGATCTGAGATTTGAACTAGTATTTTTCAAGGGAATGAAGAATAGATGCCAGTAATTGGCCTTCAATATTTGTGAAGATGTCTACAACATATTTAGAGACCAGCAATAAAATCTACCAGATTTGAGGCCTATCATCTAAAGAACATAAACAAATCATGATAGCTTCTTGCTTAGCTCAGATAGTTTATTAACTAAAAGAAAATATTATTAGTTTGTAATTTAATTTGATGAGTACTCCAAGAATTTTCAAATAGTACCAAGTGCCAAGAAGAGTCTATAGAAGTTTAAACAAAATACGAGACTCACCAGGGGAAACTTTTGCTGCACAGATCATTAAATCTGTACACTTCATTTTAAGTTGGAAATCAGTTGAACAAGGAGAGTTAAATGTGTTGGCTAAGTATTTTGAGACAGCATTGTTGGTTCACTTTTGACCTTCACCTAGGGCTGCAGTTTTGATGAGAAACAAGATTATTTGATCATGATCCTACAGTTTTATGTAGAATCTTACCAAATATGCACCATAACCCTCTTGTCAGCTATCCTGGCAAGGGCATAGAAGTATGAAGCAATAAATGATATCCATTTGGTTCTTTTGGCTTAAGGAATTCACACAACTCACTTTGATAATGCCTACAGAAACTAAAGATGGCAACTAATCTTCCTACATTTTTAATGTGCTATTGAGTCATTAAATCTCTCACATCCTAGTCATGAGAATGTGGGCTTCATCTTCTGATATGGAAATAATCTTTAGACAAAAGTTATATCTAAATATCTGATGTACATCCAAGTTTCCTATAGTCTCAGGATTCCAAATAATCCCATATCTCTCTTAAAGTTTTTCCTAATGTCACTGAGAATTGATTATTTCTACAGAAAACAGCCTATTTTACATAAAGTCAAAGTCATTGGTTGAGTTCTTTGAGTAGCACTCACTATCACCAGCCTGTACTCCCCTATTTCTACTGAGTCCTTCTGAATATAGATTCCAGCTTTTTCATGACTCTCTTTCATACAGACACAACCCCAGACCTGGACTTGCTTTCCCCCTACAGATGAAAAAATAAGGGAAACTTTGGAGACAAACCAGCCTAAGTTAGAATATTTTACTGTGAGTCACAAGCAGGGGCAGGCTGCACTCAGTGGACCAGAGATAGCTCTGTGTTCTCTGGTTTGGGAACACTGGATTGTCTGGCTACAGAACCCATCAGCCACCAAGTAATGGATATATAAAGATCCCACTGTTGCTCCTGTCCCAGCCCTCCCACATAGCTTCACAGGTCTCCATGAAACAATCACCCAACCTGTCATCATTCACAAGTAGTCACAGTTTGAATCAATTCAAGCTTGGAAATGATTCCAGAGTCATTTGGATCTGGAATAAGGATCTCATTAAATGAAAATCCAAACTGGTTCAAATATTGGACCAATTATAGTCTGATACAAACTACATGCGGAAATGGTTTCAGATTTGAATCCCTTCAGACACTGAGCAGATTCAACCCAGTAAGAATATTAAGTATTATCAAAGTATCTGGGGAAAAACAAGAGCCATCTCTTACCAATCTTCCCCATTGCTCCATCTCACATTCCTATCTCTTATAAGCATTCAACCTGATTGTGTTGTCTCAAGGATATATTCGAGCTGGGTTTCTTGGCTGATCTGGCCCACTCTCCAGGATATCAGCCACACCCTGCAACTAACAAGGCACAAGGAACCCCCATCATTCATTGGCTTTCACAAGCATCTCTTACTGGAAGGCATCAAATTGAAATTTGTCTTTCCTTGGATACTTGTTTGTGTATTTTCAGAGGCTGACAGAATTGCAAGGCTTAAAGGACTACAGGGGTCAAAAAAGACAGGGTGTTAGCCACTGGAAACTGAGCCAGTTCAAGAAACCCTGTTCTCCTTTGAGGTTCAGGCCTGCGAGAGGGATTGTCTCATTTACCTCACATT
The DNA here is from genome assembly GCF_002837175.3 of Physeter macrocephalus. Taxonomy (NCBI): domain Eukaryota; kingdom Metazoa; phylum Chordata; class Mammalia; order Artiodactyla; family Physeteridae; genus Physeter; species Physeter macrocephalus. Next base: position 89,194,921 of record NC_041224.1, read on the forward strand.
TGGAAGGTCTTTCTCATTTGAATCTACTCTTCTTGCTCTATTCTGTTCTCAGGTTAGGAGACTAATGAGGCAGACCAGGCTATCCTTCCAAGTGAAAAGTGTCTGTAAAGAAAAGCCAGTCAGATGGCTGATCTTGTGCAAAATCATGAGGTAGATAAAGGGTGCCTAAGGGTGGTGGTTCTTAAACTTGGTTGGCTCCATCCCAGGCTCACTGAGCCACAGTATCTTTGGATGGAGTCCTAATATTTGTATTTTTTTTTTAAAGGTTCCCCCAAGTGATTCTAAGGTAGTTGTATGAACATTTGGGAAATGCTGATATAAGGCACACACTCTCTCCTTTCCTTAGCTTTCTCTCCTAATACCTTCTCACCACACAATACCAGGTCTTTAGTGCTGTCTCTCATTTTCCAGACTACCCAGACTGTCATCATAACCATGAAAGACCTCCCTATTGCCTTCCCCAGCACCTCATACACATATACTCACCTAATATTCTCAGCCCTAATAGGGTGAGTATAAACCAATGAAATTATACTAAATTGCAACTGAATCCCAAACAAGCTTAATATGCTAAATCTTCCAGGGGTAATTGTATTTTGAAAGAGGATAGAAAGTTTAGGGAGAACAATGGGGGGACTGCGGATACTATCAGCAAGGGCAGCCTTCTTTAAGACCTATTCAGAGTTCCAGTGCAAAAATGACAGCAAAGGAAGACCCTGAACTCATCTCCTTCTATGGACACATGGAATCTACCTCTACATACAGAGCAATTCCCCCTGAAGAACTGAGGGCTGACTGAAAATCATTTGCACAACAAATCAAAGAGGGACCACACAGACATAGGTAGGAAAGATGGAGACACAGTACTGAAGGGACCCCCACCCCTGATGCAACAACATGCAGTAGGGCAGGACCTCACTGAGGGGGCCCATGCCATACTCACCTGCCCTGAGGCACAGAGGAAAAACAGCAGTTAAAGGGCACCTAGATTATACATGAAGGAAATCCACTTACTAACCCTAAAGCATCTGACAAATGGGTGGGGAAGGGTTGGAAATCTCTTCAAGGGTCAGAGGAACTAGAGAGCACCATATTTTGCATTCCCCCTCCATCTTGAAAGCACAAGCAAAACACATTCCAGGCATTCTGCCACCCCAATGTGCTTCAGGCCTCTGGGCCACAAAAGCTCCAGCTTTCTGCCCAAGGTAGCTCCAGTGCAGGGTACCCCAGGGCCCCCTGGCCTGTGCCCACTGCAGCTCTACCCAGTCTGCCAAAACTGCCTGACACACACAGTCTACACAGAGGATGCTTCCACACAAGGCCACACCTTCAAGAATGGGAGAGGTAGCTGTTTTACCTAATTCACAGAAACAAACAAAGTCAAACAAACTGAGGAGACAGAGGAGACAAATGAAAGAAAAAAATAAAATCCCAGGAAAAGAAAACTCCTAATGAAACAGAGATAAATACTTTAACACTAAAAGTTTGAAGTAATAGTCATAAAAATGCTGACTGAACTCAGGAGAATGGAGGAACACAGTGAGAATGTCAACAAAGAACTAGAAAATATAAGAAAGAACTAATCAGAGCTGAAGAATACAGTAACTGAAATGAAAAATACTCTAGAGGGAATCAACAGCAGATTAGATGACACAGAAAAATGAGTCAGGAATCTGGAAGACAGAATAGTGAAAATCACCCAACCAGAACAGCAGAAACAAAAAAGAATTAAAAAAAAAAATGAGGATCATTCAAACAACCTCTGGGACACCACCAAGCATACTAACATGCATATTAAAGGGGTCCCAGAGAAGGAGAGAGACATAAAGGGGCAGAAAACTTGTTTGAAGAACTCTGACTGAAAACTTCTTTAACCCGAGGAAGGAAACAGATATCCAGGTCCAAGAAGCACAAAAAGTCCAAAACAAGATGAACCCAAAGAGATCCACACCAAGACATATCATAATTAAAATGGAAAAAGTTAAAGACAGAGAATTTTAAAGACATCAGGAGAAAAACAACTAGTTGCATAAAAGAAAATCCCCATTAGACTATCAGCTGATTTTTTCACCAGAAACTTTGCAGACCAGAAGGGAGTGGCAGGATATATTTAAAGTGATGAAAGGAAAAAACCTACAACCTAGGATATTCTACCCAGCAAGGTTATCATTCAGAATTGAAGGAGAGAGAGTATCCCAGACAATGAAAAACAAAGAGTTCATCACCACTAAACTGACCTTACAAGAAGTGTTAAAGGGTCTTCTTTAAGTGGAAAGGAAAAGGTCATAATTAAAAATAGGGAAATATATGAAAGAAAAAAATCTCACTGATAAAACCAAATATATAGTAAAGGCAGTGAATCAGCCACTTAAATAGTATGAGGATTAGAAGACAAAAGTAGTAAAATCAACCATAACTACAATAAGCAGTTAAGGGATACACAAAATAGAAACACATCAAATTGAACATCAAAAACAAATGTGGCAGAGAGTAAAATTTAGAGCTTTCAGAATGCACTCAAACCTAAGTGACTGTCAGCTTAAAATAAACTGATACTGAACTTCATGGTAACCACATGGTAACCACAACTCAAAAACCTACAACAGATACAGGAAAAAATTTTAAAAAAGGAACCCAAACATAACACTAAAGAAAATCATCATACCATAAGGAAGAGATCAAGAGAAAAGGATGGAACAGAGAAGAACTACACAAACAATGAGAAAATAGTTAACAAAATGGTAATAAGTACATACCTATTAATAGTCACTCTAAATGTAAATGGACTACATGCTCCAATCAAAAGACATGGGGTGCCTGAATGGATCAAAAACAATACCCATTTATATGCTGCCTACCAGAGACTCACTTCAGATCTAAATACACACACAGACTGAAAGTGAAAGGATGGAAAAAGGTATTCCAAGCAAATGGAAACAAAAAGAAAACTGTGATAGCAATACTCATATTACACACAAAATAGACTTTAAATGAAAACTTTTAAAAAAAGGCAAAGAATGACATTACATAATGATTAATGGGTCAATACAAGAGGAGGATATATTTATACACCCAACACAGGTGCACCTAAATATATAAAGCAAATATTAACAGAGAGAGAAATGAACAGTAATACGATATTAGAGGACTTTAATACCCCACTTACATCAATGAATAGATCATCCAGACAGAAAAGTAATAAGAAAACACTGGCCTTAAATGACACATTAGGTCAAACTGACTTAATTGATATATATAAAATATTTCATTCAAAAGCTGCAGAATACACATTCTTTTCAGTGCACATGAAATATTCTCCTTTCTGCAGGAATGACTCTCACCTTCCAAATGGACAAGGTGGGCCCCAATCAATCATATTCAGGAAAGCCAAAACTGGCTCACTATAGTAACATGGAAAATAGAGACAGGTGTGCTATTGCTCCTAATTAGCTCCAGACAGCACTGGGAAAGAATTCCACCTGCTAAGATTGCCTAATGTTGCTTTGGCCAGTGGCTGTGGCATATTCAGCTGGGATGATGACATTGCAGGGGTGGCATCCTAAAGCATAGGCTTCTCTTTCTTGCTTTGCTTGCTAGCTGCCCCTGACTGCACTCCAAAGCCATGCTCAGTGCCCCACTGGTTTGTGCATCTCAAGCCTCAGTTACCCCCACAGAAAAGGTTATGCAAATAACCTTTAATTGGCTACTATGTAAAAAGCTGAGAGACCTAGTAATTTATTTAAATGAAAAGAAAATGGATTGTTCCTTGGAATCCAGAGAACAAGGTGTATTTATATCACTGGCCATGTTAAAACCCCTCTTGCCTTCTGGAACATAACTGAAAAAGCAGCTGCATAATCTATGGAAAGTGATAGGCAAAGCAGAGACCCTTGTTGAGGGGTTTTCAGTCTTCATAGCTTCCATATCAGAAGCAGGGAGTCCAGTACCATTGCCTTTTGATTTGCCCTTCTCACATAAGGCTTCCAAGGCCCTTACTGTTAGTTGAGATGCTGGTCTCCCAAAAACTAGAGAGTCCAGGGTTCAGATCACCATAAACACAGGAAATTTAACTCATGCTAATGACCTAAACTAGACACTAGACTCAAGAAGCCAAAGGTTCCATGTCCTTCCACTATGCTCTGGAGTCATCTCCTTTCTGCCTTGCAGTTTCACTTGATGTTTCCCAAATAGTGATATACCATAGACTCCAAAAAGTCTTCAGCCAAATTTCAAGATAAGGCTGAGCTGGAAAAGGCTAGGTCAAATCTGATATTCTCTTCCCTCACCTATACTCTTCTCATAGTCCCTTCATACCTATCAATCTGTCTTTGCATTTATTTTACTTTCGGCTTATGGTGAGTTTTTTTCTAGAAAGAGCCAACTGGAGGTTTCTAAGCTCCTGAGATTGACTACAGCTGATGTCTTTATGTCTTAGTTCCCCGAACCTTGCTGAGTGTCAGAAATGTTTTGTGATTCTTAGGCCCAATCCCAATGCTACTATATCAGAATCTCTGCGGTGGGGTCAGGTATCAGGGTCATTTTCAGTGTCCTAGGTAATTACATGGTAACGTGGTACTACATTCCCACTAGACTATTCACCCCTCTACTGTTTCAGACTGAGATTGGGTCTCCTAACTTCTAACCCTTGATTTGCCACTATACTTGCTACATGACCTTGCCTAAGTCACTTAATCCTCATGCACTTCAAGTTCCTTATCTAAGGGAGGCGAGGGTGGCTTGGGGAGCTAGGTCTTAGCAGTGATTATCAACGTGTTCACTTCTGGAGCTTTTGAAAATTTTGGATATGATGGTTCAGGTTTGTTTCTTTGTGTATCCTCCTCCAGCCCCCACCATCACACAACCATTCGGAGGCTTGGCACATTCTGAAATTAGGATGCACTCTTTTAGCATAATACATGGGAGCCACTCTTGCAGGACGTTAATCTTGTCAAGGGAGGGTTAGCAAAATATATAGCCTGAAGGGCCTTGGGAGAGAGGAAAAAGGAAAAAGAAGGCCCAAAGGAAAGGGGCTTCTTTGCTGATCACAGAATGGGTGGCATATGGTGGCCACCAGTGTTAAGACCTCAAATATATTGGAGGGGACAGGAATAGGGATATTCAGAATAGAGTGAGGAAATCCATTTGAGACTCTTCGCTGCTCTGTGCTGTGTTGAAATATACCCTGTATATATGTGCATGTGTTGAAATATACCACTCAAATTCAAAGAGCCACAGTCTTCTGGATACTATGTAGGTGTGGTAAGATCTGAGATCTTAAGGTCTTTTGATGTTGGAATGTACAATCCACCCATAAGTGCTAGAGTACATAGGTGATCATTCTTGGAGATTCTGATATAATAGGTCTGGAGTGGTGCATAGCCATCTAGTGCTTTTTTTTTTTTTTTTTTTCCGTACACGGGCCTCTCACTGTTGTAGCCTCTCCCGTTGCGGAGCACAGGCTCCAGGCGCGCAGGCTCAGCGGCCATGGCTCACGGGCCCAGCCACTCCGCGGCATGTGGGATCTCGCCGGACTGGGGCACGAACTCGTGTCCCCTGCATTGGCAGGCGGACCCCCAACCACTGCGCCACCAGGGAAGCCCCCATCTAGTGCATTTTTAAATAATGTACTTAAATGCTCAGATTTACCTTAAAATTTTTATCTTGTGATTTGTCCAATTTCTTATCACTCGCCCTCCTACTGCCCCTAGTCTGTCCTGCCTTTGTGAGAAGAGATACCCCCTCCCCAAGTCAGACCCCTCCCTTCTCCAGATCAGGTTTGGCAGGCAGAGCACAAGCTAACTTCCCCCTTGACTAGGTGCCTGTGTAGAGCACAACTTGCATAACTGTGACCAAAGGAGGAAAAAGAGCATTGGCTTTAGAGATGGCAGATTTGTGTTTCAGTCACAGCTACCACTTTCTAGCTGTCTGAACTTGGGCAAGTTGCTTAATCTTTTTGAACTTCAGTTTGACTATATGTCAAAGAGGGATAAAGACACCTACTAAAATGACCAGATCCAATGGCAATAATAAATCTACCAAATCAATTCTGAGGCCTCAGAATTGAACCTATTAGCAGCATTTGACTCTTTTGATCATTTCTGTCTTCTTGAATCACTTCCTCTGCTTAGCTTCTGGGCTACCACTCCCTCTTGGCTCCTTTCTTGCCTCCATGACCATTCTTTCCGAGCCTCTTTTTTTTTTTTTTTTTGCGGTACGCGGGCCTCTCACTGCCGTGGCCTCTCCCGTTGCGGAGCACAGGCTCCAGACTCACAGGCTCAGCGGCCATGGCTCACGGGCCCAGCCGCTCTGCAGCATGTGGGATCTTCCCGGACCGGGGCACGAACCCGTGTCCCCTGCATCGGCAGGTGGACTATCAACCACAGCCCCACCAGGGAAGCCCTTTCCCAGCCTCTTTTGCTGAATTCTTTTTACCTTCCCAGCTTATAATCATTGGAGTACGTAGGACTCGGTCTTCAGACCTCTTTTCTCATCTGCTTACACTGATTTCCTAGGTAATCTCATCCACTCCTTTGACTTTAAACATCATTTTTATGCTGATGACCTTCAAAAGGCTGTACCTCCAGACACAACTTGTCCCATTAATTCTAAACTCTTAAATCAAATTGCCTACTCAGCAACTCCATTTGAATATATAATAGGTATCCCAAATTTAATATGTACAAAAAAACTTATTTTCTTCCCCAAACTTATTCTTCCTACAACCTTCCCAACCTCAGTATGTAGCCTTTTCATTTGTCCAATTTCTCAGGCCTAAGCCTTCTTTATGTCATGCCACACTTCCAATCCATCAGCAAATCTATTGGCGCTACCTTAAACTACATTCAGTACCTGGTCCCCACTGCTGTCATTCTAGTCTCATCTTCCATCATCTCTCTCCTCTCTCCTTGGCTATTGCAATAAAGTAGTAAGTGGTTCATCCATCCACATTACTTCATCAAAGTCTATATTCCTCACAGCATCCAAATAAATCACTTCTCTAGTCAAAATCTTCCCATCCCTTCTCCTCTCACTGAGAATAAAATCACCAAGTTTTCCCATGGCCTTCCCATGAGGGTTTATATGACATTCTTCTATTATCTTTCTGACCTCTTAGATCATTCAGCTTCTTTTTGTTTTTTTTTGCGGTACACGGGCCTCTCACTGTTGTGGCCTCTCCTGTTGCAGAGCACAGGCTCCGGACGCACAGGCTCAGCGGCCATGGCTCATGGGCCCAGCCGCTCCGTGGCATGTGGGATCTTCCCGGACCAGGGCACGAACCCGAGTCCCCTGAATCAGCAGGCGGACTCTCAACCACTGCACCACCAGGGAAGCCCTCATTCAGCTTCTTGATTACTCCTCTCGACATACTGGCATCCATGTTGGCCTTCAAACACATGACGTGTTCCCGCCCAGAGTCTTTGCACTCCTAGCCCTCTTTGTGGAACATTCTCTTTTGAGATATCTATAGCCCATCAGCTTATTTCATTCAGGTCTTTGCTCAAGTCATCTTATCACAAAGTGCTTCCTTGGTCCTTAATCTAAAACAACATTCCCAACTCCCATATCCTTTATTTTCTTATCCAGTTTTATTTTTCCTCCTAGAATATATCACTACTTGACATATTTATATATATTTTTTGCTAATTTGTTTGTTGTCTGTCTCTCCTCCCTTGGAATTAAGCATGTAAGTGTAGCTGTATTCCCAGCATCTAGAACAGTGCCTGGCACATAGTATAGGGCTCAACAAATATTTGTTAAATGAATAAATACATGAAAAGATGTTAGTGATATAATAATTAAATGAGATAATGTATATGAAGAGTTTGGTACATGCCTGATACTGATTAGATACTCAGTAACTAATCATTTCCTCTCCACTTCCAGCTTTTGTCTCTCCCCCAGAAATATTTATTGAGCTCCTCCTCTAAGCCACTCACTCTATTAGGTGATGGTGATAGAAAATGTCTCCACTATAAGAAACTCATGTCTTAGTTGCTACATATTGGTGGGAGAGACAGAGCTACAGAGAAATAACCACCAGACAATGTAATAAGCACTGCAAAAGAGACAGTATACTGTAAGAACACAGATAAGGGGTACAGTTAGGGAAGGCTCCAAAGAGCAGCGACATTTAAGCTGAGCCTTGAAGGATAAACAGGGATTTTGTGCAATAAGGGGGAAGGATATTCCATTCAGAGGAATCCCTGGGGGGTCGCATAGAGACACAAAAATAACCCCCTCAAAGAGAACACAGTTTCTTACCTCCTTAGTTTAAGAGAAAGAATAGCAAAGTGAAATGAAGCGAAAGTGTACCTATTAAAGCATAATTGTTGACATCACCAGCTGTCTCCTCACCTTGGTATAGAACATCATATTTTTCAGAGTTCTTACACTTTCTCTATTTCTTTTGGCTTAACAATATATCGGCAGGTAGTGATCTACTTATTACACAACCAAAGAAACTAAGGCTCCAAGGCCACACAGAACACTAATGGAGGATCTAGGGCTAGAATTCAAGACTCCTGTCTGGCTGACAATTTCTAGCAATATGAAGAGAAAGGCAAAAGATTCTCTTCTCCAACTGGTTGAAAACATTTCTAGAACAGCTTTCTAGAGGTAAGCATTTCATGTTGCCTTTTAAAAAAAATTTTTTAAGTTGGCCACATCCAGCTGCCATTTACTGAGAACACACTGTACTAAATTCACCACATAGATCATTTCACTACTTTTCACAATGACCCTGTGGTAGGTGATGTTGTTCTAGTTATTCTATAAAATGAGGAAACAATTGCTTTAGTAGATTAAAAGTTCTTAATTTGTCCAAAGATACTCAGTAAAAAAGAGGCCACACCAGGTTTTATAATCTGGTTTGACACAAGTGCCATGTTCTTCCAGCTCTGTTACATTTCTGAAATGAAATCTAACCAAATACACAAGTCCATCTTCTATCTGTGCTTCCTCTGAGTTATCTACATGGCAGGGTATGGCATTCTTGGTCTTGTACATGTAATGCAGAATTGTTTACTCACGGAAATTTCATCTTCCACTGTCATTTTATATTTATACATTTCTCTAGCCAAGTTATACCACATGTACTCATGAACTATTTTTCACTTTTGCTGTCATCTAAGTGTGGTCATATGAAACATTCTCGTGTATATAATTATAACACTGCTAAACAGGAAAAAATGACCACCAATGGTAAAGCTAGCCTAGTCGGTATGGTTAGCTTTTGTAAAACCATAAACAAAATCAGGAAGAAAAATTTTTTGAGCATTTTGCTGACAGCTTTTGCATAAGCCAGTAACCACAAGGAGAATATGGACATTTCCTTAACCTACATCTATCCTTCCTTAGATGAAAAAAATCCTATTAGCCATAGACTTGCCTCCAAAAAGGTCCTTCTCCTGTGATGAAGCCCAATTATGTCTCTATTTTTCAAGATTTCTTTTTTGTTCTTAACTTTGGAGATGTGGTGACTGGTTTTTCTACTGCCTCCAAAGACATTACTGAGCAATAATTTGTTGATGGTGTCCACAAAAAGCAATCAGATGCACTGTCCTTCTGTGAAGGAAGTACACCAAACTTCATCTATTAAGTCCTTGTCCTGAGAGATGAGAAAATAAGCACACTTCAATTTATCCCAACGTGCCTTTTCTCTAATTTCTGATTTTTGTCAGTTATATTATTTTTACAATTTAAAGATCTGTAACAGTTATATTTTTTCTGTAACCATATTTTCATAATTGTTTAGTCTTAATTCTAAATTTAAATCTATTTACTATGTACCACAGTTGGCTTTTAAAACACAGTTTCTTTATTCCCAAGTTTTAAATTTTAATTCACATCTTATTGGCCTGGTTTCATTTTCAAGAAGTTTTTTCTTTTTTTCATGAACAAATTACGGGTGCTGTAGTCTGTAGGTTTTTGCATGCTTGAGAATGCCTCTTCCCTTTATATTTGAAAAGCAACTTATTTGGGCATAACATTCGTACTTCCCTTAGATTTTTTCGAGACTGTTCCATTATTTTCTGGTATCAACTGTTGCTGTGGACAAGTTTGAGGAAAACTCAATTTCCCACTTTAATGGTAAACTTCTGCTTGGATGCCTATATTATTTCTTTACCCTTAAAGTTCAGTAACTTCATCAGAATGTGTCACAGCAATCTTTTGTATTAATTTTTCTTGGCACTGGGCATGATTTTTTTCCTACCTACAGATTCACATCTTTATTTCAGGAGGGTTCTTTTTTGTAGCTTTCTGAATCTTTCTTGTTGATTGTATGTGTGTGTTCTTTAGGAACACGGGGTATTTTGTATATTTTACCTGTCTATTGTCTTCTCTGTAAATTTCAGATATCTTTTTTTTTCATTTTCTCTGTATACTCTTCCATAGGCTGTTTTATATTCTAAGTGTCATTTAAAATTGTACTTATTCTATTCAATGTTTTTATTATTTCATTAAGATTTTCCTCTAATGTAATATTTTTCTTCGCTCTTCCAACTTGCTCTATTAATTTCCTTATTATCCTTCATTGTTTTACACCTTGTTATCTCTAATTGAGCCTTTTTAAGTTTCAAATTTCTTTGAAATTATAATGATTTGAATTATTTATCTTTTTCTTTAATTAATTCTCTATCTTCCTTGTATCTGTCTCCCCTACCTTTCCCCACCTCCCCATCCTAATCTGTGTTTTATGTTGATTCTTTTCTGGTGATTACATATCTCTGATTGGGGTCAGGTATTCTTAAAGAACATAATGGGAAGAGATGGAAAATGAAGTTAGGAAGCCCATAGCTTCAGTTCAGTTTGTCCTACTGGAACTCGTCTCCAGAGCTCATCTTCCTTTTGCTCTTAAGGCCTATCTCACCTCAGCCTTAGCCACTTGGCCCATAGGAAAGCTTCCCCTTCTTCCTATACTCTCCTGTAATTAATCTGTGTCACTTAGGAGGAGAGACTACAGAAAAAAACCGGAAGGTCAGCATGATTTTGCCTTCAGCTATCTTGTTGTACCAAGTAAGGTCTCTCCGGGAAGATCATCCCCTTCTCTTAGAGTTGGCACATGCCTGTGGATTTGATTGCTCTAACTGAAGGAATACTGGACAGATACTTTGAACCTTTAATGCTCACCTGTAGAAAAATCTGTGTCCTACTGGAAGTCCGAGGGCAAAGATATTGGATGTCAATGCCTTCCCTCATTGAAGTTTCGGTTGTAAGCGGGAATTGCTACTTTTTTCATGAAACAAAGACTGACAAACTGGGTCAGTTTGGGTTTTCAGAGTTGCATATTTGGCAGCAATTTTTTTAAATGAATGAAGTAAGCATGTCACATCAAGGAAAACAACTGACAGTATTTGCTGACAACAATAAAATTCAAGTTCTCAAAATTAGAAGTTTTAAAATCTTCTATTCACCACTACAAACTTGATAGCTTCTCAATACATAAATACTTTTCTGATGATATTGGTGGTGATTTTAACAAAAGGGATTTTTTCATATTGCATAATGAAATTGTTTCAACACTTGAAAGATTTGCATAACTCCATAAACCAGTATTTTCCAAATGGCCAATCATGTATGCTACAAAAAATTCCATTCAACGTGCAAGGGAGATCAATGGATTTTAATGTAACAGAGTAGTAAATGACTCACTGATATAGTTTCAGATTCTACATTGCAGTTAACCTTTAAGAAACTACCACTTATCGAGTTTTGGTGTAATATCAAAGAAGAATATCTAGAGTTATCTGGAAACGCTTTTAAAATAATTTCCCTTTTATGACTGCAATCTGTTTGAGGCCAGAATTTGTCTTCAAATACTTTAACCAAAACAATATATAGCAATAGATGGAACACAGACTGAGAATCCAGCTGTCTTCTATTAAGCCAGACATCAAAGAGATTTGCAAAACTGGGAGACAGTGCCACACTTATTAAATTTTCTTGTTTTGGAAAATACAGCTATCTTTACTAAAATATGTTATTTATGTTAGCATGAAATGAGGTTGTTATTGTTATTTTAAAATAAAGAAATAATTGCTTGACAAATTTCTTTGTTTTAATTCCTAATACAGTAAATATAGGTATAATTCACATAAACAGAAGATTTTTGGAACCCTTAATAGTTCTTAAGAATGTAAAGACATCCTTAGACCAGTAAGTTTGAGAATCTCTGTGCTAGGTGTACAATGTAGTATAGCAGTAAGTGGTGCAGGAGTGCAAAAGTAGAAGAAACACTATGGGTTGGAATTGGCTTTGTTCCAGAGTGGGAGGCCGACCATAGATTGAGAAGATTCAGATGTGAGAAGCAGAGAAGCAACAGTGTGAGAAAAGGTGTGGTGATAACAGTGAGGGTGGCTTTGCAGGACGTTGAGAGTCCCTCTCATGCTTCAAATCTCTCCTTCTTCCGCCTCATCTCTCTGACCCTTCTTTTGTCAGCACATTCCCCCTCCTCTCTCTTTCATTTGCTTTTGCTCTCACTCTGGCTCTTTGCTCTCTCATCACAGCTGGAAAAGATTCTCTGCTTTTAAGGACTCATGATTATATTGGGTCCACCTGGAAAATTCACATTAATCTCCCCATCTCAAGGTATTTTACTTTTATCACATATACCAAGGCCCTTTTGCCATGTACGGTAACATTTACAGGTTCTGGGGATTAGAACATGGTCCTCTTTTAGGGACCATTACTCTGCCCACCAGTCTTACTCAGTTCAAGAGGCTATAACAAAATACCATAGACTGGGTGAAGTATAAACAACAGAAATTCATTTCTTACAGTTCTGAAGGCTGGGAAGTCCAAGATGAGGGTCCCAGCATGGTTCAGTTTTGGTAAGGGCCCACTTTCTGGTTCAGAGCCAGTACCTTCTCGCTGTGTTCTTACATGGTATAAAGGGGGAAGGGAGCTTTCTCAGGCCTCTTTTATAAGGGTACTAACCCCACCCATGAGGGCCCTTCCTTCAAGATCTAATCACCTCTTAAAGGCCCCATCTCCTAATACCATCACCTTGGGGATTAGGACTCAACATATGAATGGAGGGGGTGGGGGGGAAGCACAACATTCAGACAATAGCACTACCAAACCATGGGATATTTTTGAGCAAGGAAGTGGCATAATGACAGTGGTATTGAAGGAAAAAAGTTCCCCAATAATTATCCAGTATGGAACTGACCTGGTGCCAAGTTTAGGGCAGAGCTCTGAGCTGTGGAAAACAACTTCCATGTGTTTTTAATGCAATACAGATGACGTATCCAGGAGGACATCTGCTGACATCCTGGAGGGCAGATCACTTTCCCATTGCCTGTGCTACCCACATTTGTCATTCAGGTCACCAAGGGGACAATCCTCCATAGCTTCAAGAAGCAGCTTCTCCTCATTTCTTACCTCTGAAATATTCCATGAAAAGAAAGGATGCAGAATTGCCATACTGGATATTAGAAACTAACATGTTAGCAGAGCAGGGAATTTTCCCCTCTCAGAACCTGGGGCCTTAGGAGTGACCTTTCACATGAAGCATTTAGTTAAATAGTGTGGTGGGGTTACTGAACCTTAAAGTCAGAGGCAACATCTGAATGGGTATTGGGTTGCCACCATTACTCTGAAGAAGGAACAATAAGCTTAAATGCTTTTGAGTAAGAATTTATCAGGAAGGCTAAATTATGAAAAAATGCTTGAATTAGACAAAAGAAACCCACAAGATGGATGTAGTTCAAATATTTTCCAACATAAGCTTCCTTTGGAAAGTAATTTAAGTGTTTGTTTGCCTTTCCATCGCATTTATGTGTGATATATTGAGTAATTAAGGAGGACAGAAAGGGAATCCCTGTGGTATAAATTCCAGGAACAATTGCAGACTCATCCAAAGGTCACTTATAAATCAGAACAAGCCCAAATTCATAAGCTAGCCTCAAACAGAATCAAGTATCCTATAAAAATAAGACAAAATTACAAGAACCATTATTTCCACCCTCTCAAAATATTTACAAGAAAACAGGACACTGTTTCTTCAGTCAGGCAAATAACTTACCCAGAGCATTCTTAACTATTGATGCTGAATATTACAGCATAAGAACTTTGACATTTTGCAACTTGCATTGTGCAAAGTATATTATCTGTTCAATTCTCTTGGGTGTGTGCAGTTGACTATTTTTGTCTATGCATATTTTCTTGGGGAGAAGATGTCATAAACTCAGGACTGTTCTTAAGCAGAACAGGCAATATTTGCTCTAACACTTTCTCAATTCTCTTTTGCAAGGTTTTCTTCTCCTGAGGAAGCTATCACAGCCTTTTTCCCTGGAACCTATCCCAGGCAGCCATGACATTGTTACCTAGAGCTCTGCACTCTCCTATCCCTAGTCCTTTGACAAGTCTCTAAATTGTATCTTCTCCTTTTGGACCCAAGGTGTTGTCCAGCTAATTGCAGACAGATGTAATGGATTAGGTTCCCTTCTAGGCAGTGTAACATCTGTAGCCTATGGACAACCCCACTCCCACTTTAGTTTTTTTAGCTCATAATTTGGGTAGGTTTTTTGAATATGTGAATAAAAGGTGAGGTGGGTAGTGACACCCAAAAAGGGAGGGCCAAGGAAAAGTGCTAAATTTGGGGACCCTGGGCATCTAGTTGGGAGAATGCACATACTGAGGCTCCAGAAAGTAGGTGTGAGGACGGTGGAGAGAGTTTCTAAAAGGGAAGTTTTAATATATTAAAGAAAAATTATGTCTACTTCATAGGTTTGCCCTTGCTTCTGGCCTGCTATTTTTTGTGGGCCTTTTCACTGTCTATCAGTTGCACTGTGAAGGCAGTTATGTTCAGCCATATGTCTAGTTTGTGACCTACTATGGGAATCACTCATACTTGGCAATTTTGTTTGAACTCCCAATTTCATTTGGGAGCTCAAGAGGTAGAAACAACGAGCCTTGGGAGATGTGGGTTTATAGCATGCCACATCCAGATCAGCCAAGGGAAACTGCCTGTTATAACCCTCAGAATACTCTGCCTGACCTTGGAATGCAGAAATGGCATATCAGTGCCTCAAGCACTAACCTTGTTATAAACTGGACTCTGGGTTTGTTCGTCAGAGTCATCCTTCTCTGTTGTTTCACACAGAACTACATGCATTGCAGATGCCCCTTCTTAATACCAATTTATTTTGATTCTTCATGTATTAATACTCTTAGATGACTTAGAATGTGATTTATATATTTATTAGGGTTAAAATTTGGGTATTATATTATCTTGTGGATTTGTGGTTTGGAGGGAACAGAACTGAGCTAGGAGTCAGGAGACTTGGATTCTACTCTGTATTAGTTTAGATAATGCTATCTGCTGTAACTAACAATCCCCAAATCTATAAAGGCTTAAATGCAACGGAAGCTTATTTCTCACTCAAGAAAGGTCCAAATGTGTATTCTTGATTGATGTGCTGCTCTCTTCCAAGTGGTGATTCAGGGACCCAGGATCCTGCCATCTGGTGGCTCTTCCATCTTTAAGATGTGCCTTCCAAGGTTGCTATGTTCATCTGTATCAAGCTGAAAGAAAAGGAAAGAGCAATGAAGGACTTTTCAGTTTTTAAAGTGAGTTTTTTCTTTTAATTAATTGTTATTGGAGTATGGTTGCTTTACCATGCTGTGTTAGCCTCCACTGCACAACATAATGAATCATCCATACACATATGTTTATGCCCTCCCTTTTGGACTTCCCTCCCCTTAGGTCACCACAGCGCATTAGGTAGAGCTCCCTATGCCATACAGTAAGTTCCCATCAGTTGTCTATTTTATACATAGTATCAATAATGTATATGTGTCAATCCCAGTCTCCCAATTCCTCCCACCCCACGCCTCTCCCCCTTGGTATCCATACATTTGTTCTCTATGTCTGTGTCTCTATTTCTGCTTTGCACATAAGATCATCTATACCATTTATCTAGATTCCACATATATGTGCTATTATATGATATTTGTTTTCTCTAACTTACTTCACTCTGTATGACACTCTCTAGGTCCATCCATGTCGCTACAAATGACCCAATTACATTCCTTTTTATGGCTGAGTAATATTCCATTGTGTATATGTACCACATCTTCTTTATCCATTCCTCTGTTGATGGACATTTAGATTGCTTCCATGTCCTGGCTATTGTAAATATTGCTGCTATGAACATTGGGGTGCATGTGTTTTTTTTAATTATGGTTTTCTCTGGGTATATGCCTAGTAGTGGGATTATTGGGTCATATGGTAGTTCCATTTTTAATTTTTTATGGAACCTCCATACTGTTCTCCATAGTGGTTGTATCAATTTACATTCCCACCAACAGTGTATGAGGGTTCCATTTTCTCCACACCCTCTCCAATGTTTATTGTATGTATGGGCCAGACATGAAATGGGTGCATAACATTTCAACTTACCATTCTTTGACTAGAACTCAGTGATTTAGCCTCAGATAACTGCATGGGAGGCTGAGAAATTTAATCTAACACTGTATCAAGGATGAAAAGGAAACAGGTTTGATGACCAGCTAGCCAGTCTTTGCCACATAATCCTAGTTCTGCCACTGTTTATTTGATCTTTCCTTTTAGATTGTTTTAATAGTAAGAACATTTTCTTACCCATTTTTCCAACTCCAGAATATTTAGAGAATTGCCTTATATATAGTACATACTCATTACTGCATGCTTACCTGATAGACAAAAAATGAATAAATAGTGTTGAATAGTCAAAATTCTGCCCTCTCTACAGCTCAGGACATTGGGTGTTATTCTAAAGGACTAAGAAATATTTTCCCTCAAGAAGTCAAAAATATCTATCTCAGGATCTCTTTGACTGTGGAGGAGACTAATATTAATGCTGCAGCCAGGACAGGGTGGCTCAAGAGGAGAAACTGCTGTGAAGAGCTGACTATCAGAAGAAAATCTGATGAAAGAGTCGGTAACTAATTAGGACCAGAAGGTGGACTCTCCAGTACTCTCTTCATGCTGTCCAGGTTCCCTGGGAGAACAGAAACTGGTCTAGATGGGTTGCAGAGGGCTCTGACTGGGCTTGGAGCTTTGTCAACAAAGGAGGGCATGTATGATGGTCATGAAAAGAACAGACCTATAAGGATGTCACAGCCTGTAGAAAAACTTGCAGCAGTCTGCATGGGAATAATTAAGTTAATGATAGATCCCAGAACAAGAGGTGTCCTCTCCAAAAACTACAGGCGATGCTGGGGACATTGTGGGGGCCTGGGCTGGAATCATACTACTGTCTACACCTAGTACCTCTGTGCTATGAGTAGTTTGTAGCAAGTATGCTTAGCAGGGAACATTAATGTGGGAGTCAAAACATCTGGGTTGTATTTCCAGACCCATAACTAACGAGCCATGTGAGCTGGGCAAGTCAGTCCACCTCTCTGGGCATCATTTTCATATTTATGAGGAAGGGTTGGATTAGATGGGTTATGATCAATAATAATTTCTGCTGAAATTATTCAAAGCAGTCAATCCTAAACCTGCTTACCCTGGTTTGCCTGTTCCCTCCCACAGATCTTCCTCACAGTTTTCCCCTCTCTCACTCCCTCTTGCCCAACTTTGGTGCTTCCAATTCATGTGCTGAAGTCCTAACCTGACCCCCATGGCATCATATGCCCCCTTGTACTGGAATCTGTGAACATTACAAAGTATCTTTTCAATGGCTGTCACCTCGTGATCTGTTGGCCTTACCATACCCAAGCAATAATAAAACCTATATTAAAACAACATAGGATGGAACCTACCTGTCTCCTGAAGCAGGTATCTCTAGAGTCCTTCTACTTTGAGCAATCTTTTATCCTCTTACTTTAGATAGGAGAGTATTGTACTGTTTTAACCATAGATATTTCAGTTATAATAAGTTATTGATCTTCTGAAGTTACCCAGTCATTAATTCCAATTTTTTTCTGAATCAGGAATTACAAAAAGAGAAATTCCACAGAAAGTCTTGTGTAAAAGTCATTGCTTAAATAGAGGCAGGGGAAAATGGGGTCCTGTTTTAGGAAACCTTTCATTTTGCTTTATTGTAGCTGATGGTAAAAAATCATTCTGGTGTGCTTTTTCGGGACTTCTGTTAACTTTTTTTTAACTTTCCTTAGCTCTTCTCTCTTCTTTGCTTTTGGGTCAGAGTAGTAGAAGCTCCCTCCTGATAGTATATGATGGGATAGGTTTGGAATGGATGCTGGGAAGAATCAGGAAAATATTGGGGTAAAATGATCCTTTTAAAAGGCATATGAACATAGTGTTTTGTATGCAATGTGTTCTCAATAAATACTTTTAAATGAATCTATTAACAATAAATGAACATGTGCTTTTGCTATTATTTTATTACATAGTATCTGTATTGAATTGTATACCCCCTCTGAAATTCATATATTGAAGTCCCAACCCTGGTACCTCAGAATGTGATCTTATTTGGAGATAGGGTCTTTACAGAGGTAATAAACTTAAAATGAGGTCATTAGGGTGGGTCCTAATCCAATATGACTGATATCCTTATAAAAAAGGGAAATTTTGAAGGCAGACACGCATACAGGGAGAACACCCTGTGAACATCAAGGCAGAGAGCAGAGTGATGCTTCTACAAGTCAGGGAACACCAGAGATTGCCAGCAAACCACCAGAAGCTAGGGGAGAGGCCTGGAACAGAGTCTTCCTCACAACTCTCAGAAGGAACCAACACTGCTGACACCTTGATCTCAGATTTCAAGCCTCTAGAACTGTGAGACAATAAAATTTTTGTGTTTTTTAAAAAGGACATGAGTATAAGATGAAACACAAGAAATATATCCTAGTATATGACTAGATTACTAATGGGAATATTATGGAATATTTCCTGAATGAATTAACTAAGATATAAACTAGTATAAACAGTGATTGACTGTGTAGTCTTAATCTATCACCTCATCCTTCTTTGCCTTTACATTTTGTTTGAAAAACAACTATTCCAGCCTCTCTCTAAATATACTTCATGGAGATGTTGTGAGGAATTATTTGACTTTCTGGAAATTGCTTTCAGTTACTATAAATTTGCAGAGAAAGGTTATGTGTAAAGCAAAATTATGTAAGCATTTGTGTAAGGGAATAAACACAGAAGTGTTTTTCAGTTCAAGAATTAATACTTTGACTCAAGTTATGGTTAAAAGGTACCATAGTTATTGGAAATCAAGAAAACAATTTAGTCTTTCTTTCAGAAGTTCTGTGTGAATTTTCTACTTTTGTTATTGTGTTTGGTTTTGAAAATGCACCCATTCACAAAACCTCTGGGCAGTTGGACAAAACAGATGTATAATCCTCTGAAACGGGACAGGACTCAAGTTAAAGTATGATTGGTTGAACATTTAAGAACACAATGAGGGAAAGGCTCACCTTTCTCCTCTATCTGAAGTTGCCAAGTGAAACCTTCCAAATATTCTAGAGAAAGGGGATGCCTCTGACTCACATTCTGTTTGCCTCCAGTCTTGCTCAACTTTTTTTTCCAATGAAAAAAGGAAGGACAAAGGAAACAGAGTAAAAGTCAAGGAACTAATTTTGCGTGGGAGGAAAGTACAGCTGTGTAATCTCTGGGCTATGACTGTATAAAAAGAAAAACTTTGTAAAAGAACCCAAACCTTAACTTATTCAATGCTTTAATTTGAAGACGAAGGCAAGATGTTAAAGAATGGTGGGACCGAGGTGCTCCTTCAGAATCATGGCCTTTCTCTGTGTCTCAAAGACACTTGAAAGATTGCAAAACTTTCCTCCAGAGCCATTTCTAAGGCTGGAGAAACTGCCTTCTTCTGCATACTTCAAATCTATCTGTCAATGGAAATTTAACACCCCCCAAAAATGCTAACTTCGGATATACAAGGATTGAAATGTTCACAGAACCCTCTAGGAGTGTATGAGTTTGGCTGGATTTATCTTGCTCTAAGGTCAATTCAATCCTGAAAATCCTCAAGTCGCTTCCTTCAAATAGGGAACCATAGGTTCAGGTGAACAGTACTCTCTCTTGCTACAAAAAATAAATTGAGGGCTTCCCTGGTGGCGCAGTGGTTGAGAGTCCGCCTGCTGATGCAGGGGACACGGGTTCGTGCCCCGGTCCGGGGAGATCCCACATGCCACGGAGCGGCTAGGCCCATGAGCCATGGCCGCTGGGCCTACGCATCCGGAGCCTGCGCTCCGCAACGGGAGAGGCCACAACAGTGAGAGGCCCGCATACTGCAAAAAATAAATAAATAAATAAATAAAATAAAAAATAAATTGATATCTTCAGTAGGACCAAGACTTCTGGGGCAAAAAGAACAAGTAAAAATTAAAATACTGGGTGTACTGTTTAGCCCAACTCTTTCATTTTGAAGATGATGCAGCGGAGGCTCAGAGATAGAATTACGCACTGAAACATCCTGAGGTCCCTTCTGTAGGTCATGCGGAACTAGCCTCACCCCCAGGCCTCACTCCTGGTCTGCCCACCCTCTTGCTGCAGTGATGGGAGAACTGTAAATATCTCATCAGGTCTCAGTGAATCCTTGCCTGGTTGACTGAGTCAACTAGAGAGGAAGAGTTAGGGGTCCTTATGGCCACCCTTCCATCCTCACCCCTGCTCTCTAGATTCTGAAACAGTAGGGGTTCTGGGCGCAGGCCTTTGAGCAAGCTGCGGGGGTGGTAACTGAAAATGCCAGCGAGGAAGCAGGGCCTGGCACTCCCAAGGGAAAAACTAAGTGGTATGCATGGCCCTTGCATTTTCCACCTTTCCTTCACTTTTTCTTTCCTCTGAAAATGTTTTCTTTTGAGCAAGACTAAAGGCAAACAGAATATGCATCAGAGGCATCTTTCTCTCGAGACTTTGGAAGGTCTCACTTGGTATCTTTAGATGGGGAAGGAAGGTAAGCCTTTTCCTCACTGACAATGTCTAGCCAACCATTCTTCACCTTGAATCCTGGCCCATTTCAGAGGCCCCTGGTTGTACATCCATTTTGCCTGACTGCCCAGCGGTTTTATGAATGGACATATTTTCAGACAAAATGACTTGTTTAGAATGATGTTCAAATTTTAATATTCATAGACATCACCAGGAGGGCCTGTTGAAACACAGATTGCTGGGCCCCATGCCTAGTTTATAATTTAGGAGGTGTCTGGGTGGAACAAGTTCTAACAAGCTCCCAGGTGATGCTGCTGCTAGTTCCAGCATTCAGGGCTAATGGGAACAATGGCCCCCAGGACCCAGCCTTAGATGCGCTCACCTTACCTGCTTCCACATCTCTGATAAGCCCCCTTTTTGTGCTGACTCAGTGAGAAGCTATAGCTCATGTGACAGGGAGACAGTGACAATAATGAGCATTGTCAACTTCTCAGAGGAACCACCTTGCTGCTTTTATTCCTAACTCTTAAGGAACTCTTAGACTTCCTTTTAGGCTCTTTATTTATCTTACTCCTCACATATAAATGACCACAAAGTCCTATAGATTCTGTATCCTAAATATCTACAGAAGCTCTCCCCTACCTCTCCATCTCCTTTCTCACCTCCTTGACCCAGGTGAACATGATCTTTAGCCCAGAATTCTGCAGCAGCTCCCTATTTGGTCTTCTCTTTCTCTCCACTATCAGAGCAAGGTTCCTAAAACAGAAATCTGATCCAAAAACTGGTCTGCTCAGAATTGCTCCAGTGTGTCCCCTTGGCTTTCAGGAGAAAGATAGAGGGGCAGCGATATCTTGGGGACATTTATTTTGCCTTTCCATCATCCTCTTCCTTTCTCCAATCATACCAACACTCATAGCATCGCACTTGGCAGAAGAAGATGTTCAACTGGTAAACCTCTTTCCACTTAAAACAGCTACCTTTCATTTTATTTTAATGAGCATTTATAGCTACCTACTATCTGCAATGCCTGACACTTTTTGCTAATGCTCACAAAAATCAGGTGGGTTACTGGGAGGAAAGAATGAGACATAGAGTTAAGGAGCTGACTAAGAGTTATATTTATATCGAGCTAGTTAGATGATAAATTTGGAAGAGAAAACAGGTCTCTTGTTGCCTATCCAGGTTTCTTGCCATTGAACCTCACAACAGCCTTCATTTGTTTTTCAAATGTATGAGTTAGGAAGTAGAGGGTAAATGAATAAGCCCTGGCTTCAGGCACTCCAGATTAGAAAACTGGTTCTGCAATGAGGTAACCATGAGTACGTTTCTCACCTTTTTGAGCCTCCATTTCCATCCTGAATTAACTTTGTTCATTTTTTATTATCCTTCTAATAATCCCCTTGTGGTAGCAGTGTTCTAAGATGACCCCAGTGATCCCTGCCTCCTGGTATCCATGCCTTCATGAACCTTTCTACTGTGGAGTGTGGACAGGATATGCAACTTGCTTCTAACTAATAGGATACGGTGATGGGCATGAGTTATCCCTCCCATAATTATGTTGTGTTACAGAAGGGAGTTTGCAGATGAAAGTAAATTCCTAAACAGTTTGACATTGACTTAATTAAAAGGCGATTATCCTAGATGGGCCTGCCCTAATCAGGTAGTCCTTTAAAAGAGGGCTTCTTCTTTCCCTGAGCTCAGAGACTCCAGACAGCAGGGCTTCTCTTCCTCCTGCTGGCTCTGAGTTCTACAGATGTAAGAAAATCAATTCTTCCAACATCCACATGAACTTGCAAGAGGACCCCTGAGTCTCAGGTGAGACTGCAGCCCCTTGAGTGCAGTCTTGTGAGACCCTAAGCAGAGGAGCCAGCTAAGCTTTGCCTAGACTCCTGACTCATGGTAACTGTGAGATAATAATTGCATATTGTTTTAAGCTGCTAAATTTGCATTAACTTGTTATGCAGCAATAACTAACTAATACATCCCCCTTTCCCTGTAATTTCACCACCATCTCCCCCTCACCCCTCAAAAAAAGGGGTAGGAGGGGACAAAGATCAAAGAGCAGACTCTATGGACCGAGTGGAGCTGGTTTGAGAGCAATCACATCTTTACTCACCTGTAACCCTAGTTAGACAGAATGGCTGTCAGCAGTGCTGTTCTGGGAAACCAGATGGTGTATGCTGATGGGGTATAGTCTACCGGGGACAGAGGAGTGTGGGGTTGGACTAGAGGACATTTGTCTTTACTTTTTCCATAGTTGTGCCCTTTTCTGGAACTCCAGGAGGGAAGATCATGCCAGGGAAGAGGGAAGAACTGGCTCTGGGAGGTTAAGTAACAAAGAAGGCCATATCAAATGACTGGCACAGCAATAATGCAGGAGGTTGAGAAATGGAGCTGGGTTTGAAGACACAATACCCACAAGCCATAGTTTGATTCTGTCACTAGTTGTTTTAGGACTACAGTTCCTCACTGAACCTCTTGGGATTTTGATTTCCTCAACTCTAACACAACAGAATTATATGTTTGGTAGTTTCTAATTTCTTCAGAAGTATACTGCCTTTCTCAAGTGAAATAGAGAAAAGAGATGAAAAGCAGAGCTGTTCTGATTAAAGCAGAGGACCCAGCATAAAAATTACCGCAGGGGATAAGCCCCAGGCTCTCTTCTGACTCAGGTATCTCCTCATGATGCTACGGCTCTCCAGCAGAGGCTGGCCAGGATACAGACTGGGAGGATGCATGCAGGTTTAAGCACCTTGCCACTTTCTCAGGGGCCATACAAGTGTGGTAGGGCTGGTGGGGAGCCAGCTCATGTACAAGAGCATGAGCCCTACTCCTGCAGGGCCTCCAAGGCTCACATCAAGAACAGACACAGCTGTCTTGCTTCTAGCCATTCCTTCACTGGGCTCACAGCTGGTCAGCCAGAACTTTCTCTGAGGCTCTAAAGACTGCTCTACTCTGAGTCTCAGCTAGAAAGGGTGAACAATGTAAGTTTCATTCTCATTACATGAGCTGTTCCAGGAAAGTCAGTCTGTCCCTCAGAGACTCCAGACAGCAGGGCTTCTCTTCCTCCTGCTGGCTCTGAGTTCTACAGATGTAAGAAAAGCAATTCTTCCAACATCCACATGAACTTGCAAGAGGACCTGAATTTCAACTTCACATGGCATCAAGTAGAAACTCCCAGCCGACCCGTACTCCCATCCTCAATACTTGGTTTTGCAATTTTTCTGTTCCTATATTATACATATACCCCCACCAACCCTCAAAGCCAGCATTATAAACACAGACAGTAGAAACAAACCTCTCTCCAGACCTTGTCATTTGGCTCCAGCCAATTCCTTGTATAAGAGCTTGTGTGTCTGTAAGTTGTCTCAGACAGTTTCTTGTAGTGTGTAGAGAGAAGACTAAAGAATGAAAAGGATGTTCATGTTTTCATCCAGTGCATTTACTGAAAACCTACCATATGTCTGGTGCCATTCCAGTCGCTGTGGATACAGCAGTGAACTAGATCGTTTCTACCTTCATGGAGCTTCCATTCTGTAGTGGGAGAGAAGAAATTTTAAAAAACAGTTGTGTAGGAGACATAAACAAACAAGAACATTTAGGGTAAATTAAGACCATTGAAAGAAATAAGCAAGGATCTTGGATAAATGGGTATCAAATGGGGTGGGGGAAATGACTTTTGGTTATGGGCATTCCAGAAAGGCTTCCCTGAGGATGCAGCATTAAGCTGAAACTTTGAGGCTGAGAAGAAGCCAGTCAAGCCAAGATTCCAGGAAAACACTTCTAAGATACAGGTGACAGCAAAATCAAAGGCCCTGAGTCAGAAGAGAGCTCACCCTGTGTGAGGAACTGAAAGGTCAGTCTGGAAGCAGTGTGGGAACATTGAGAGGGTGGCACGCCTTTCGAGTGGATCCAGCTCTCTTTTGAAAACCTTAGCTGGAGTGGAATGTGTGGGTCGAGCTCCGGCTTTGCCACTTGCTACTCATTAACAGTCTGTAAGACTCAATACAGGGAACTCTGCTCAATATTCTGTAACCACCTAATTGGGAAAAGAATTTGAAAAAGGATAGATACATGTATATGTATAACTGAATCACTTTGTTGTACACCTGAAGCTAACACAACATTGTTAATCAACTATACTCCAATATAAAATAAAAAGTTTAAAAAAAAAGAGTCAGTACATTTCCCTAAGTTCCTGAATCAGCCGCAGTGGCAATCACCTGACCCCAGGTGGCTCAGGCTGGTTCTTCAGGCCACTGTAATGATTAGATTGAATTTCTTCAGTGTCTTAAGGTGAGTCCCCTGGGAGACAGACTCTGAGATGGAGATTTGTAAGCAGGAAGTAAATGGGGTGGTACACTTGAGAACGACTCCTGTGAGGGAGTGAGGAAAGTGAGATTTGGTAAAGAAGTTGCAGGAAAAGTCACAGCCAATCCCAAAGGGAGCTCTGAAGCTGGGAAGGCTTTTTAGAGTCATCTCAAACTGTGGTACAGACACCAGGCCTTTTGCCTCCATGTTGACCAGTCATCAGGTGTGGGTTATCCCTAGGTAGGGAATGTATGTAACTGGGCCAGACAGCTCCCTTCAGCTATAGGAAAGGCCCAGAGAGGGACTCAGCTGTGAGTCATCAGCAGGCAACACTCCCAGCACTGGGAGAATGCGTGTCTGCCCTGCAGTGGGAATTGGGCGACACATCACAACGTTCGCTACACTAATAGATGTTCTGGCCAACCTGATAGCAACCAGCCATCACTGAGACTCAAATACCACTGGAATTTCTCTGTAGCTGAGACCCTGGCTATTGGGAGGAGACTATTTTGCTAGTCTCCATTTATTATAAATATTTTCTGAGATTGCTTAGAAGTGTATTAAGGTCAATATTTTTAAGATGTTCTGTTAGGTAGGCCTCCAGGCAAATACCTTCTGTGAGGGTAAAGTAAACAAATTGCAAAAGATATGTGTTCCTGGTCACTTATATGCTATCCAGGATTTCTCAGAACTGGCCATACCCCTGGACCCCACTTTGCTGGATGGATTTCAGAGCAGGGACATCTGAAGTCCACAGAACCCAGTTCCTGGCCCTCAGAGAACATATTAGTACAGCTCAAAGGAAAGGCTTCAGATTCACAGATGAGCTGTGTGGCAGCTCATGCCCCAATGAGGTGGCTGTATGTCTCTGTGCAAATCCAATGGCAGGCTGTCACTGGGTAGTGTGGTTGAGTACAAGACCAGCATCGGGGAATAGATGATGATGGGGGTGCAAGGTGCCCTATTAGGGAGGTCAGAAAGGCCTCTGGGATGAGAAAGTGACATCTGAGTAAAGTGAGGAAGTGAGTCATGTAGATTTCTGGAGGTAGGAAGTTCCAGAGAAAGGAAAAAATGTGCCAGTGTGCTAAGGCTGAAGAATGTTCAACTCACAGTAAGAAGGTCAGTGCAGCTGGGTACAGTGGGCCAAAGGAGGAAAGGTCAGAGGGCTGCTGGGGGCTAGATCATGTGGGGTCAGGAAAGCAGGCCATGGGGAGGACTGGGGAGTATTACTATTTTTTTGTGACTGAAATGGGAAGTCATTAGAGAGTTCTGAGCAAGGAGTGATATGATCTGACATTATGTTTTAAAAGGAACACTCAGAGAACAGACAGTAGGAGGGAAGGGTAGGCAGAGCACAAGTAGGAAGCTACTGTGGTAATTGGGACATGAGAATAAGATGGTTTAAACCAGGGTAACTGCAGAGGTGGTGAGAATTGATTGGGTGCTGGATAAACTTTGGAAATAGAATGTGCTGATGGTTTGGCTACAGGTGTGTGAGAGAGAGGAATCAAGGATGACTCCAAGTTCAAGTGTCATTTCTGTGTACAGTCACTCTCCTCTCCCACCTCCACCCCCACTTTGTTTTACTACCCTCCTCTTCTAATCCTGAGGACTCACATTTCCTTACCCAAGCGCTTCAGTGTCACCTCGCTCTCCCACCCCAGGCCCTCCCTCTTTGATAGTTCCTCATACTCTGCTTCTAAATGCCTTTTTATATTCCAAACTTTTCTATACTGTGTCCTAGCCTATGAATTCTCTGCATAGTGACTGGTTAACTAGTTTGCAAAAGTAAATAAAGATCAAGGTGCTAGTTTGAAAATGTCATACAACCCTACCACCAACACCCCTTACATTTCTATTTTTAGTGCATCACCCCTGCCTTATCTCACAGTCATGACCAATAAAGGAATTTTAGGCACTTGAGAGTCAATGGTGAGAGATGTGAGGCCTGGGGGCCTTTTCTAGAAGGAACTACTTCATTTATATTATCCTCACAGCAATCTCTTATTCTCATATTACTGAGCGAAGAACTGAGATTCCAAGGGCCTGGGCCCAAGACATGGCTGGTAAATAACAGAGCTGAGATCCAACCCAAACTGTCTGACTCCAGGGTCCGAGCTCTTCCCCTCCATCCCAAGCCCTGCTGGGGCAGAAGGGTGTGCAAATGATTTCTGGGTTATAAGGACACCAAGAATCGACCTGCTCTCTAGCTGTGGCACATTCCTGTTATTTCTGAGCTTCAGGCAGACAGGAGAGAACTCAAAATGCCACCTGGTAAATATTTCTAGTGTTTGTTTCTAGTGCTCAAGACAGTTTTACAAATGACTGTTACTTCAGAGCTATGCTCTGCCAATTCGCTAAAACTCCAATTGCCTGCTTTAAAGTCTAGAAGCCCTACATGTGCTTTTGAGCACAAGCTCTGGTCATTTTCAGTCCTCTGGAACAGTCTGATAGTGGACAGTGGTAAAGTAAAATTATAGTTGGAGTTGGGATTTTTTTTTTTTCTCACAGACACCTTGAAATGTGGTGTTTAGTATTTCCTGGCATGAGCTTGGGATCTACTCACATCTGTCTCACCTCTTGTAATGTGACTGTAGCACATTAGGTCTATTCTGAATCTTTTTATCCTTTACCTCTATCTATAGGTTCAGAGAAAGAATGAACCATTAATGACCTCATCAATTTAATAGACTATGTCAACTTCTCTATCTAGTCCTATAAACAGAAAATCAGACTCGTGGTTTCCTGCTGTCCATCTGGATTTCCAAACTGCCTTTCAGCCATGAACTTTATTCTTCCTGATTAGAAACAGAGATATTATGGGGAAGGGGGGTGGGGAGAGAGGAAGGAAATAGTAATGAATCTTATCAAGGCAACTTCCAACCCTGGGATTATGTCATTCAACTAGGATATGCTTTTGCAGGTAAGGATACCAGTTGGTATGTGTTTCCTTTCCTCGGAAAATCCTTTGTGTCAAACTATTTTTCATATAATACTAAAGTTTACTCATTAGCTCACATTGGTAGTCCATTTACCTTTTAGGAAAAGCTCACCACCACAGATCTATATTAAATTTTTTAGGTATTTAAAAGATAATCTTATGTTTTAGTAAGAGTAACTTTTATGTATGTTGCTGTTACACTTTAGCAAACAATCAAATAGTCATACAGGAATGTAGCTGTAGCTTGATTAGGGACTATCAGCACTCAAATTAATTGATTTTAAATAGTTAAACTTTATAAGTATTACATAATATTTTTAAAGTAATAAATAAAACATCAATGTTTATTTTTTGTTTCCCTGGGCTAGCTACTTTTAAAAAGTAGCATTTAATGATCTTTGCTAATAAAGTAGAACAGTGGTCTAGCAAAAGGGAATTGCCACGTATTCAACCATACCATCTGCTGTTACCATGTAAAACAAGACTAACTGATGTGCTAGGCATTTTACATATGTTGTCACAGTTAAATATCCGAATGACTAAATTCAGTGCCCTGAAAAGCTAATAATATCTTTGGACTACATTATATGGTAGAGGATCTGCAACAGTTAAATTTTAAATTTTATTTTGCTCAATTTTAAGATTGGTTTGCAATTCTGAGCATAGGTAATGTTTATAATGGGCTCATTGTCCTGAAGCTTAGATTTGTCATCTTTCATTTAGTCAATAAAGTGTTTATGGAGCAACTACAATGTAATAAAGTCTGGGGTGAATCAGATACAAATTTAATTCTAATAAAATTATAGCCAAATGCAATTTAAATCAAAAATTTCATGGAACAAGCTCTTTCATGGAACTTTTATAAGGTGACTCAAAAATTTTGATGGAAAAGCAAATGGCCAATAATTGCCAGGATTATTTTGTAAAAAGAGAACAAGGTAAGGAGTCTCCATCTACTAAATACAAGACTTATAATACAGACAGTGTGTACGGATACAGGGATGAATAAATAAACGAATGCATCACAACAGAAATACCAGAAAAACAGAGAGACATATATGAAATAGATTTGTCATCTTTCATTTAGTCAATAAAGTGTTTATGGAGCAACTACAATGTAATAAAGTCTGGGGTGAATCAGATACAAATTTAATTCTAATAAAATTATAGCCAAATGCAATTTAAATCAAAAATTTCATGGAACAAGCTCTTTCATGGAACTTTTATAAGGTGACTCAGAAATTTTGATGGAAAAGCAAATGGCCAACAATTGCCCGGGTTATTTTGTAAAAAGAGAACAAGGTAAGGAGTCTCCATCTACTAAATACAAGACTTATAATACAGACAGTGTGTACGGATACAGGGATGAATAAATAAACGAATGCATCACAACAGAAATACCAGAAAAACAGAGAGACATATATGAAAAAAAAAATATATATATATATATATATATACTTTAAACATCTTTAAAGTCCTATGAACTGGATCAAAACACTCAAGTTTGGTGCAGCCATATGACTGAGTTCTGACCCACAGAACGTGGCAAGATGGCTCCTCCAGGCCTGGTTCATGAAACCTCCCTTGTATATTACATGTTCTTTTTTCCCTGGCCTTCTAGACAGATGTAGAAAATTTGGTGGAGCTCTCTGAGGACCAAAAAAGTGACAGAGCCACTAGATGGAAAAAGCCTGAATGACTGCATAGAGCAGACACCCTGTGCTATCCTCTTTGTGCCCCCCACCCCCAGTGTATGGCAACATAACCAAGAAATAAACCTCTGGTGTGTTAAACCACTGAAATTTAACACTGCTTGTTTTAACAGTTAGTCTAGTTTGACTAATATACTCTATAATTACATTCATATCCCCGTCTCTTCCTACTAAACAATGAACTCTTTGAGGGCAAAAACATACAGTCCTTCATCCAATGTTGCTTAGCTAACAGATGATCAATAAATACTTTTTCAATTAATAAATATTCAATTAAGCCAGAAGAAAGGACTAATATATTTTATAATGTTTCCTTGCACCTACTTCTCCTAAAGTGACTATTAAAACAACCATGCACAGAAAAAAAATTTTCTTTTTATTTATTTATTTTTTTTGCAGTACGCGGGCCTCTCACTGTTGCGGCCTCTCCCGTTGTGGAGCACGGGCTACAGACGTGCAGGCTCAGTGGCCATGGCTCACGGGCCTAGCCGCTCTGCGGTATGTGGGATCTTCCCTTCCCGGACCGGGGCACGAACCCATGTTCCCTGCATCAGCAGGCGGACTCTCAACCACTGCGCCACCAGGGAAGCCCGAAAAAAAAATTTCTTAAACCTCAGAAAAATAAAATAACAAGTTAATCATATTTCACTATTTCTCAAGTATTCTAGTATTGGATATTTTGCTGCAGTAGAAAATAAGAGATTGATCTGGAGGTTCCCAAAAGACACAATCATGCATTCTTTAAAGCAATTAAAAAAAGAAAATTTTCCATCCACTATTCTCATGAGGAAAAGAACAAAATTTGCTACATTCTGTAGGTCCAAGTTAATTCTGATCCCTAGGTTTGCATTTGAAACAAGAAAATTTTATGGAGTCGCTTTCTCAAGGCTCTTTTGACTACACAGGCATTCGACACATTTACTGGAGGCAGCCATTTGCCACAGTGTGGCAATAAATAATACACTAAGTCAAAGTGTATTAAAATGGTATTTAATGTACAACCTTCTCCCCCCTTTTTTTTAATTACTAAGAAATATTTGCAACACATTAACCCCAGGCAATCTTAGGAGACTTTCAATTTAAGAATATTAATATGTGTGTTTTATTGAGTACTGAGAGAATCATTAAGTATAAATTAAGGATTCCCTATGGAGAGTGACGCTAATATTAATAGATGAAATTACTGCCCCAATATCCTCCCTTTCCCAAATAAGATATATTTCAGGAAGCCCACAGAAAGTATACATGCCTATCTTCATTTTCAGATTTAAAAAGCCAGTAGTCACTATTAAGCAGAAGTTACATGTATTGATTTAAAATAAATTAGTATATGAAAAAAAAGATATATATGTAGGTATTACTGAATCACTTTGCTGTACACCTGACATTAATACAACCTTGTAAATCAACTATACTTCAATTAAAAAAAGAAGAAAGTGCTCCAAAAACTAAATAAATAAAATAAAATAAATTAGTATGGCCATTATAGCTTTAAAAGAGAAATCAGAATTTGATACTTGAACCATTCACTCAGTCATGTAAATTCTTAGAGAACGGACAGTTGCTTTAGTGAAGATTGACTGGATGGCCTTTTTGGAAATGAGCAAGTCTGGTAAATACATGTCTCTTGATTATGTATACTGTGTCTGCTACATGATGTCTGGGTTTCTCCTCATCCCTACCCTACCTTACCCTTACCTTGTGGCTTACTAGTTTCTTTGCCAAGGGATGGGGTAAGGATATTTAATATTTCTCTATGTTAAAAGGAGTTGAAATTTTAATATGGTTTGTTTGGGGATTGTGTGAAAAAGTCCACACATCAAAATGGCTCCTTAAAAAGGCAACTGCAAAGTGCCATTTATCCCCTCTATCCTTTTCTGCCCAACTCCCACCATTTTGTCAACTTTTGTTTTGCCTGAATGGCTTCGTGCCACAGCAAATTCGGGTGCTCAGTTGGGTGACTTGGGTTTCTAATTGTTGAGTATCTTCTATCTCAGCACAAATAAAAGCACACATATTTTCTTAATATACTTCCATGTATGTTATTCATATTGTGAATGTTGTTTATGATTTGCATCCTGGTCAAAAAACAATCCTTGCTTCAATTATAAGGAAAGTTTTAATATGTTTCTTGGAAAAAAAGTAAGGAAAACATTTTGAATTGAATTACCAAGAAAAAATTGAAAGGCGAAGTATATCTACTATTCTGTTCAATGACACATTTAAATTCATGTTAAACAACTCAATGTATTAAAATATACATTTTCAATTTTCTACTAATTCAAAAGTAAGACATGAATTTTTAATATTTTTCCAGGTCAGTCAGTTTCATTATGAAAATACATCTGATTTGCAAGATGCTGGGCTATAGGTGTCATATATACACTCACAAAGGCACCAGGCCTAATCACAAAAGAGGTAATGAAAGAAGGGAAAGATGGCTCTATAATTAGGAGCTTGAATTAGATGCTAGCGCAAGATGTAATGTGCTGAACTTAAAATGCCTGTAGAATCAAATCTGACTTTTAAAAGAAACAGCTTTACCACAGAAAGTCCAAATAGTGTCATCATTGTTCAAATCAAGAAGAAAGTAAAAAGCCTCATAAAAGAGAAATAGCAGTGTTTTTTCAGAGCCATTTCATGTCTGCTCTTACAATGCTTACAAATGGAAATAAAGCACATTATGATTCAGAAGAAATGAAACAACAAATTAAATATCATCTAGACACAGTCCATCTCTGAGGGCTATATGCTCTGTTGTTTTTATGAGAAGGATTACTCTGTTCTGGATATCCCTATCCAGAAATGTCCCCAGGAAAATACCCCAGGGTTTTACAGGATAGTGGAACAACTGTAATCCAAAAATAGTTGGACGGGGGCAGGAGGCATCAAGGAGTACAAGAGACTTCTCAGCATATTCCTTTGATGAGATGTGAAGACTGATGATTAACTGCTTTTACTATTTTCTCTCACAATTTAGTTTTACAATTATGGAATGAAAAGTGGCATTTTATGAGAAAACAATGTTGTCATGTTGATAAAGCATAGTTATGAAAGAGAGGGAGGTCCCCTGAACAATTTAGCAGAATAATTGTTCAGCTTTTCTCCTTTGTTCCTCTATAAACTCTCTCTATGACTCTATCAAAACCAAAATTTTCCCATCTTATGATGGCTCAAACTCTTAACTTTATTTACCCAGAATAGACTTCTATCTTCTTCTACAAACCCATATATCCATATATCCCTTCCTACCTAACATTTTTTCCTCCTAAACATCCTCTAGGCACTTCAAACTCCACTGAACACATCCTCATTATCCTCACTGTAATTTGTGGTCATTCTGAGAAATGCTGCAATTATTACTGCATTCTGAAATGCCTCACCCTTGATCTTCCCCATAAAGAGTACAAATCTCTGTATACAGAGAGACATAAACTGTTAATGATAGGTTTAGGTTGTTTCTCAAAGTGGTTCTTGTTCTTGCAGCAAAAAAATGGTGTATTCCTCTATAGCCTTTACAAATATTAAAGAATAAAATGCTGTAAATTCTTTTGATCTTGCTGGCAAAAACTATCTATGTGTTAAGGCTACCTTCTATTAAAGCAGCATTATTTTTGTAGATAGGTAGGTTGGTAGGCAGAGGATGGTTAGATAGACCGGCAGATAGAGGGGAAAAAAATAGAGAAATAGAGAGGTATGGATATTGGTGTTTTATAAAATAAAGGAAAAAAATGGATGAATGAGTCACTGATTCTCAGTGGGGTGGAAAGACATCCAGAATGTAGTGAGCCAATCTCTGCTGAGGGCTCTTTCTTGGTCATTATCTACATGGCTTGAGTTTTATTAGAGAACAATCTTATTTTCAAATATTTTGCTCCAGTATTATACCACCTGTATCAATTTTAGTCTTTAGGAAATTTGGTCACCAAATTTATAGTGGAAATTAATAAATGTGTCTCACTTATTTCTGTTAGGGTCTTCAAATTTTCTCTTGAAGAGAAAATACATTAAATGTTCAGTTGTAGGACAGCTTCCATTTTTCAACTTTCCACTTTAGTCATTTCTCAGTTCTCCTCTTTCTTGACCTAACAGCAGCATTCAATAAAGTTGATCCCTTCCTCCTTCCTGAATAGTTTCTTTACTTGACTTTGGCACATCACTCTCTCTTAGTTCTCTCCTTACATCATTGGCTGCTTCTTCTGAGTCACCTTTGGCGACTCTTCCACAACTACTTGAACTCTAAACGTTGTCCTGCCCCAGGGCTCAATCTTTGGATGTCTTTATATATCTACAATTTCAAGTTGTTTCATGGCTTTAAATACCATTTATATACCACTAATGCTCAAAATTATAGTTCAAAAAGCCTGGACCTCTTAAGTGAAGTCTTTTCTGTCTATTCAAAATCTCCACACAGATGTTTAATACAAATTTAAATTCAATGTGTTGAAAACAGAACTCTTGATTTTCCCCTCAACTCTTAATTCTCCTGCAGTTAGCCTTATCTCTACCAATAGCAATTCATCAATCCAGTTGCTTGGGCCAAAACCCCTGCACTTTTCTGTGATTCCTCTGTTGTCCTCATACCCTACCATCAATCTTTTAGGAACTCTTGTTGGCTCCACCTTAAAAATATATCCATAATACTACCAATTCTCAGCATGTCTTTCTGTTCCAATTTTCTCACCCACATCCACTGCTATGATCTTTGTTAAGCTATTATCATAGCTGGATTATTGCAATAACTTTCTAACTTTTTTTCCTTCCTGTTTCCCTATAGTCTATTCTCAACACAGCAGGCAGTGATCCTTTTAAAACTCAAGTCGGCTCATGTCCTTCTTCTGCTCAAAACTCTCCCATGGTTTCCTGTCTTTCCCAGAGTAAAAGCCTCTAAAACCTTAAGTGGTCTGGCTCCCCAAGAGCTCTTCTGTCACTCTTTTTTTTTTTTTTTTTTCAGCGGCCATGGCTCATGGGCCCAGCCGCTCCGCGGCATGCAGGATCCTCCCGGACCCGGGCATGAACCAGTGTCCCCTGCATCGGCAGGCGGACTCTCAACCACTGCGCCACCAGGGAAGCCCTGTCACTCTTCTTATTTGTTGTGTTCCAGCTATACTGACTTTCTTGCTTTTCCTTGAACACATGTCTAGCACTCTGCCACCTCAGGGCTTTTGCACTGGCTGTTCCCTCTGCCTGGAATAATCTTTCTTTAATACTTACAAATATCACTGGATATTTTATTCAATTATCTGCTCAATTTTCACCTTATCAAAGAGACCTTCCCGGACAACACTAATATAAAATAGTAACACCTCATTTTCTACCTCACTAATCATGGTTAATTTTCCTCTGAGGCACTTTAAAACCATCTGACAATACTACATTTTGTGTTAGAGGGGACTCCCTGAACTGTATTATTGGATGTGGAGAAAATGTGGAATATTATAACAATGAGGAGGCAGGATCCTGGCAGGAATAAGGAGGACTGGGCAGAGGCTCTGAGGAAGAAGATTGTGGTTTGTGAAAAAGAACTTTCTCTCTGCGGACAGAGCCTGGTGTTGCCAGACAACTAGCTCTCATGGCCCCCTAATTGTCTTAATGACTCTGAAAGGGGTTAGTGGAAAGGTGGAGAGATTTGCAGGCTTGTATATTTTTGCATATGAGATGCCAGTGGTGGAATCTTCAATCATGGTTAGCATCACTTTCCTCCAGTCTTTGCCATGTTGAACTATACCAGTGCTCAAACTGCAGGGTTTCCCACAACAGAGCAGGTATCCCAATGGCCTAGGGCAATTTCCTGATTAGGATGGCTCACTCTTTTCTTATCCCCTTCTTCTGAGGTAATGGTTTCAATGGAAAGCAGTGAGTTGTAAATGCCATAAGACATCACAAGTCTGGGAGCTGGCGCTGGACCCACCATGGCTTACCTCCAAATCCCTGGCTTCCCTAAAGCTGAATGCCTGGTTCTCAGCTTATCAAAGTAACACTCTGGCAGAGACCACTTTGAAAATCTGCACCCAAACTACAATTTCAGGGATTTGAGAAACCACACAACTAGCTTTTTCTTTCCATTTCTGGAAATGGAGAAATGGAGGGTATTTTTAAGGGTAAAGAGCTTTTCTGATTAAGTGGCTCCTTGACTAATCCTACTGCCACCAGAGCCAGTATTAAATGTCACAATCCCCAGACAGGATTGTAAAGTGGGAGAAGTGTGTTCTGTGTACCTTTCCACCTTGGAAACTCTCTCTCCAACTCTGTTCTCTCATCCTCAACCAAAAGGCCTCTTTAAGGCTACTTACTTTGTTTCCTCTCTGTGAAATATGTTTTAGCTCTGCAGAAATATGAAGGCCACCATGAGTCATCAGAAGGATGGAAGTAAAACGTGGGGGCAAACTTAGGTCAGATGCTAAGAAGAGCAAGACACACAGGCCAAAACCTTGTCAGTGAAGCAAAACCAGGACAGGGGGCGCTGTGCTGGAGTCAGAGCAAGAAGCATTCGTCTGGGGAACTAGGATACACAAAAATGATTCATGGGCAAATAAATCCAAGATCAAAGTGAGTAAAGGGTTGAATGAATTATGTTTTGGGGTAAGGCATAGGAAATAGGGCATGTACACAGTTGGTCTGAATGAATGCTCAGCTTTGTGTGTTTGTTTTGTGTGTGGGGGTATGTGTCCTCTTTGGAAAACTAAAGACTCCCGTGTATTAGGTGCACTTCTACTGTTCTTATAGAGAGAACTAACATATACCATGCACTTTCTCTGTGACAGGCAAGGGCTTTACTTGCATTATTTTATTGAATTCTTGCAGCTATGGTGTAAGCGCTATGTTTACCCCCATCACTTGTTTAAACTTATAGAGTAATACGTGTAGACTCTAGGCTTTGAATCCGACTCTGGCTGATTATAGAGACAATGCCCACTCTAAACAGCCATTTGGCCTCCATATGGTAGAGTGCTGGATTAACAAACAGCCCGCATTTGACACACAGCAACACTCCCCAGGGTCTAAGTCAATAAACTGGGACTTCCTCAAAACCCTCCCTCATGTAATGCTGTTCCCCTGAAACTTTCAATGATCCTTCTAGTTCCCCAGGTTCTGTGATAATAATTTATCTGCTTTGATATCTCAGAATTTAATGAACTAGCCTTGGCCTGCAGGATCTGGTCTCTGGAATATTAGCTCTGATATGAAATCTAATATAACTTTTAATTCAATCCGATGTACCTAATAGAATCAGCCTTAAATAGGTATTACCATAAAGAAAACTATTACAAAGGCATAGGTGATGACAATTATATTATAAATTTTATCATCTCCTAACAACATGCCAGGTTGACCAAATTCTCCACTGGAATTCCTAAATCCCCTAAAACTGTGACCCAGAGGACACACTGGGTCCAAAGTCCCTGAAAGGATTTCTCCTAATAATTGAAGTACAATGCGTAACTTCATTTCTAATTCCCTAAACTCTATTCTGGAATACAGCAATATTGAATCAATGTTTGCCTTGGGTCTCCTCAGCCCAGGGACTCATGCATTATCACACCATTTATTGGCATTCATTCATTCAACACAGAATCACTGAGCATCTCTGGGCCATGCCTTGGAACTAAACAGTGAACAGGTCAGGCATTGTCCCTTGTGAAGCTTATGGTCCAAAGTGGAAGCTAAGTCATGTTGTAGTGTCAAGAGTACTAACCATGAAAGATTCCCATTCTACCTCCTAACAAGCTGCACTTTCCAGCCATATTTTTAATCTTAATAAAAATGCTATAAGGTCCTTCACTCAAGTTGATACTGCTCCTGTGTCTCACTGAGATGAAGACTACCCTTGAAAGACTTGAGCTTCCTGGCCATAATACACTCCATTTCAATAGAGAGTGAATTTATTCCTGCTTCTGTATATTCCTATTGTGTATACAATTTTCCCTTCTGGAAAACTTTATCCTTCCACTTTGTTTACCTAATTCTTGCCTTCCTGAAAAGCCCAGCTCAGGTTCCCTTCTTTTCTGAAACACTCTGTGACATAAGGGAGTTCTTCACCTAAACTCCCAGGACTTTCATTATTTGTGCCACTTGTTATCATGACTCCTTAGATTACTTATCTTTTCTTATATTTACCCTCCAGGGGTTTTTTACCTTTTCATCTTGTATTCTGTTGTTTAGAAAATTGCCTAACACACAGTAACCATTTTAGCCATTTCTGGGTAAAATGGTTATTGATGATAAAAACACATATTTCTCTATGAAACTGGTGATTACCAGGCCTAAAGAGTAAACCTTTCCAAGGTAAACACTTTATGACAATTAGCTTTTGGCCAGAAAGATTCACCCTTAGACTCAGGATCTGTATATTTCCTTTTAGGTATCTTTTCATGCCATGGGTCATGAGGTCAGCTTTTTCAGCACTGGTTTCATGTGTGGTGGTGTATTATAGAGAGGGAGCAAGAAAGAAAGGAGAAACAAGGCTTATTGTTTACAAGACTGGCTATAGTAGCTGATATTCTGTGGGAAGTAGCTGGTTATTTGGTACCAGGGATTGTATAAGCACTATAAATAAGACTGAATAAAGAACTGAGTGAAAATCCCAGACAAGGCACTACGAACTAGGAGAACAAGATACGATGATGAGTTCAAATACTCTTTGTCAAAGAGATGTCAAGAACATAACAGAGAAAAGGACAACTCATTTGATCAAAGACAGGGAAGTTATAAGTATCCAGACCACAGTCTAGGCAGGGAGGGAATGTGGAACCAAATCAAGTAAAGAATCTGAACAGCAAGGATCAGGAATTCAGGACAATAATTCTAAATGGTCTCTGTAGTAAGTGGTACTCAATCAGTATTTGTTGAATAAGTGAATGAACAAAAAGGACACACTGGGACCTGACTGTAGTCTAAACGAATCCATCTGCCCTCAGATGCATTCCCTGCCCTGGCCCCACTCCACTCCATATCACAGGAAGATTGACCCCTGGGGGCTGCCATTTTCCAGGTGACTTCCTGTTGGGTTCAGCAGCACTGACAGGAGATTGGGGTGGCAGGGTAAAGCCAGGGTACTCTTCCCCTTCTATATGGCTCCAGTTGGCATTGCAAGCAACACCTGTGTTTCCTTCCTGCCTCTAGTTCTCAATGGGTCAGCCCATTGAGGTTCTGGACCCTGAGCTTTAGTAATGTCACCTTCTACATTTGTCTCTCTAGCCCAACACCATCAAACATATATATAATGTAAGAGCCATATATGTAAGTTTTAATTTTCTAATAGCCACATTTAAAAAGTCAAAATTAAAGGGTGAAATGAATTTAAATACTATATTTTATTTAACCCAACACATTCAACATATTTCTCTGTGTATTCAATATAAAAACTATTAATAAGCTGTTTTTCCTTCTTTTTTCATATTAATTCTTCACAATCTGACATGTATTTTACATTAAGAACACATCTTAGTTTAGACTAGCCACATTTCAAGTGCTCATCAACCAGGTGTGGCTGGCTACCATACTGGACAACACAGTTCTAGTCTACTGGTAAGAGGGGTTTCCTGCTACTGCTAATTTTGGGGTTGCTTCATCATTACTCCTTGTTTTGCTTTTAAGCTATGACATCACTTGTGTAACTAATTTCCTGAATTAAAACCCATTGTAAATACTTGAAGCAGTTTCTGGGTTTTTTAAGAGTCTGACTAAAACAGATTTACTAACAATACTAAAGAAAGAATATCAGATGGTCAGACATGAAAGAGAGAAAAGGAGAGTCAAAAAATACTAAAATTCATATGGAACCACAAAAGACTCTGAATAAATAAAGCAATCTTGATCAAGCAGAACCAAACTGGAGGCATAACACTTCCTGATTTCAAATTGTATTACAAAGCTATAGTAATCAAAACAGTATGGTACTGGCATAAAAACAGACACAGACCAATGGAACAGACTTGAGAGCCTAGAAATAAACCAACATATATATGGTCAAATAATATTTGACAAGGAAACCAAGAAGATTCAATGGGGAAAGGAACTCCTGTTATTTACCACAACATGGATTAACACGAAGGACATTAGGCCCAGTAATATATAAGCCAGACAAAGAAACACAGACTGCATGATATCACTTATATGTGGAATCTAAAAAAAAAAAAAAAAAAGTCAACTCATAGTAACAGAAAGTAGTATGGTGGTTACTAGGGGCTTGGGAGGGTAGAGGAAATAAGGAGGTGTTGGTCAAAGGGTACAAACTTTCAGTTATAAGATGAATAAGTTATGGTGACCTAATGTACAGCATGGTGACTATAGATAATAATATTATGTATTGTATTATATTGTACACTTGAACTTTGCTAAGGGAGTAGTTCTCACCACAAAAATAAAGGGGGGTAACAATGTGAGGTGATAGATATGTTAATTTGCTTGATTGTGGTAATCATATCACAATGTATACATATATCAAGACATCATATTTTACTACCTAAGTACAAACAATTTTTATCTGTCAATCATACTTCAAGAAAGCTGGGGGTGAGGGGGAAGGAAGGTCACAGAAGCAAACCTCAACAGTGACCACCATAGAGAGTAAGTTTTGCCGATCCCACTCTTAAAATTATGGTTAACAACATTATAGTCATGCTGGGAAGGGTGTCTCAAATTCTTTTAGCAAATGCACGTTCTCATTCAAATATCATTCAACTTATCAAGAGACTCCTTTCCTTCCCCTGCTCCATTGCTGTAATTCCATGCACACTAAGTAATCCTCATTACAATTTGGTTTCCCATGCAGGCCTGCCTGTAATATAGAAACCACAAGCTATGCACATTTAAAAACTTGGTCTTTCTCTTCATGTCCTCACGGGATACTTACTTCAAGGTGTCTTCACCACACAGTGTCCTGCTGCATGCACATGGCAGACCCTGGCAGGAGTCTGCTGTAGTGCTTCCAATCAGACACTTGACCTGGCAGGTCTTAGCTCTTTGGGCCTCCACCACCTCTTCTGTGAAAGAAGAGGAGATGGATTCAATTCAGCTTTTATAGCCATAGAGAGCTGGAAGGAACTGTAGTGTCTACTGGTCCAAACCCTTATTTTTTACAGATGGGGATAGTGAGGCCCACGGGGATTTAAAACATTGACCAAAGTAATGCAGCAAGTTAGTAGCAGAATGGAGATTATGACCCATGTTTTCTGCTTCTTGGAACAGTGTTTTTTTTTATACTGTGTCACATATTAGATTATTATCTTAGATCCTAGATAGAAATCTCAAAGTTATATTTGCCTAGCATTTAGATTCCCCAATGCAGAAACTCAAGTACTACTTGGCCTACTAACAAATGACAGTTTATTTGAAGTTTTATGTGTGGTATGTATTTGGGACATTGGGTTAGGATCTGAGATGCTACATTTAATATGATGGACATGAGCATAGTTCACCAGGTTGGTTAAAAGTGCATTGTTCTAGGGGCTTCCCTGGTGGCGCAGTGGTTGCGCGTCCGCCTGCCGATGCAGGGGAACCGGGTTCGCGCCCCGGTCTGGGAGGATCCCACATGCCGCGGAGCGGCTGGGCCAGTGAGCCATGGCCGCTGAGCCTGCGCGTCCGGAGCCTGTGCTCCGCAACGGGAGAGGCCACAACAGAGGAAGGCCCGCATACCACCAAAAAAAAAAAAAAAAAAAGTGCATTGTTCTAATGTATGGACACCAAGGGGGGAAAGTGGTGGGGGGCAGTGGTGGTGGTGGGATGAATTGGGAGATTGGGATTGACATGTATACACTAATATGTATAAAATGAATAACTAATAAGAACCTG
This sequence comes from Physeter macrocephalus, assembly GCF_002837175.3. Lineage (NCBI taxonomy): Eukaryota > Metazoa > Chordata > Mammalia > Artiodactyla > Physeteridae > Physeter > Physeter macrocephalus. The sequence goes on from NC_041224.1 coordinate 89,236,523, forward strand.
CTGTATGAAAAAATAAATAAAATAAAATTCAAAAATTCAAAAAAAAAAAGAAACAACTACTATTATATCATATTTTTCAAAAGCTTCATAAGGCTACTTACTGCTTATTGAAGAAAATAGGGATTTCTTACTCTAGTAATAAAAGTCCACAATGATACTTTCTGATTTATATATCTTGATGACCTTGCTGAATTAGTGACCATTTCTTCAATATGTCCTGTGGACTTTCTCCATTCCCTTTCTATATAACTATGTAAATTCCATCAATCCTTTAAAAAAAATAAATGAGTAAAATAATTTTTTTTTTAAAGTGCATTGTTCTCTCTCTCCTATCTTTTGCTGGATGATGCTGAGAATGGTAGTTTAAAAGTGGAAGTTAATCCATCTCAAATAATGAACTATTTTGGTTAGGTTTGAAAATAAAATATATAAAGATTCAAACTGACAAAATGCAATAGGATTCATTCATTCACTGGGTGTCTGTACTAATTCAAGGTCTTAACAATAAGGAGAAAACAATGAGCAAAAGAGAACAAATTTCTGCCCTTATGGAACTTAGATGCTGGGGTAGAAGCCACATAATAAACAAGTGTCAGATAAAAAACAATTACAGACAGTGATAAATGTGAAGAAAATTGCAGGTTGCCATGATAGAGAATGTCAGGGCATTTACTTTGGATAAGATGGCTAGGGAAGGCCTCTCTAAAATGATGATACTTAAGCTGAGTTTCAAAGTGAAAGGCTGTGCAACTCCCCAGAAAGAGAGGACAGCATTCCAGAAAGAGGGAAAATGTATAAAAGTGCTGAGGTGATAAGTTCCGGGCTTTTAACTATACGTGATAAACTAGAAAAATTTGGAATGTAAGCAATTCTGTTTTGTAGTAAAATGCCATCAGTCTTAATTCAGATTTGTCTTATCAGACGAGGAGTGTAGACTCAATAGCACGTATGGACTTAAGGAACTGAGTCCATTCATAGCTCTGGCTCGCATATGATTCCCAGAGACTTCCCATAGAGTGCCCAAAGGTTGCAACAGAGAACAAACAGACTAAAATAAAAAAGGCCCTGGATAAGGGCCCTGAAAATAAAAGGGAATATTCCCTCTTAATAAATAGCAGCTTGAGTTTGAGACTGTAGAGGGGAGGGCACTAATCATCTCCCCACCCTTTCTCTGATCCCTCAGAAAGGCCATTTTAATAGAGAAATTGCCAACAAAAAGCACAAAAATGTGAAAAACATCATACTAAATAGACTGCAAAAAGGACACTTGTTTATGGTATGAGAGCTGAAGTAAGAAGGCAGAGTGTTGCTTTACTCTACCTCAGCTGGGAACATGCCCATTGAGTGCAAATTTTTCTCCGCTATGAGCATGTCTGTGAATGATCGTGAAAGTGCCCTGAGTATTGATTTTGTGGTTAAAAATAAATGTTAGCAAGTAGGCAGATTCACAGGTACAGACTCCATGAATAGTAAGGGCTGACTGTATATATGTTGAGTATGTTTCAGTCTCCGTACCAAGCACTTTATGTGTATCACCCTATTTAATCCTCATAGGAACTCTATGAGACATGTACTCCTTCTACAATAGTGTGCAAACTGAGATTAAGTAAATTTCCATACGTCACATAGTTTGTAAGCAGTGGAGCTAAGACTCCTACCCTGGGGTCTCTAAATCCAAAGCCCGTGTTCTTAACCATTATGCTGAATTGTCTCCATAAATATGATGCCTCCCATAAGATTTTCTTGCCTTGGTAGAGGCCAGTGGATGAAAGGCATGTTCTATATATCCAAATGGTCACTTCTTTAGAGGATGAGTGTAATCTAGAGCTGACTAATCCTGTCAATCATAGCACACTATCTTCTCAGTCTCTATGCCTAAAACACTAAAACACAGACTATCCATAGGAAGAGTTGGCAAGATGTTCAACTCAGATATTTAAGTCTGAATTGTTTAATAAGGAGGATACTCAATGCTATAAGAAAATTCTCTGAATTTAAGGCATAGGCTCCAAAGTTTAAATCCTTGTAGTGTGAAGTTCTGGAATTGGATTTCCCACCATCACTGAACCACAAGTATCAATTTTAATATGATAAGAAATAAGAAATTCTGTTTTTAAAATATCAAAAATACATAACTATAAAAGGCATCATTTAGTGAAATCCTATTTAATGAGTGAATGAAAACACAATTGATGAGGCACTCACTGCTATGTGTAAGTGGTTTTGGATAAGCTATGAAAGTTTTCAAAGCACTTTGTTCTTTTTCCAGATAAACACTATATGGATCTATATGCTCAATCCTTGACTGGCTCCCCCAATTTTCCTTCTATTGGCTTATTGATAAAGTGTTCTGTTTTTTAATAGATTCTGCAATGAGCACTAGTTTCATGACTGAATGCAGAGCTTGTTAAACTTAGAATACTTGTCTCCAGCAATTCACAATCACTGATTGTTCTGTATTATTCTGTATCAAGTGTATATGTCAGTCCTCACAGCATATAAATAGACCGTAATAATATTTAGCAATATAACATGAGGACAATGACTATCCCTATCCCTCACTCCCTTTCTCATGAGGGTGTGGTGTTCATTGTTTATTGCTTGGAGAGATTTGCCAAGAACAATGGCTACTCAAGCCAGTAGCATTTATTCCAGCTGCATCTTGAATTGATTAAAAACTATTTCTCCATGCAAAGAGTATTTTTCACCTTGAGCCAAAGAATGAGTGTGATTAAGGGATTTGATTGGATCATCAGAGAAACAATGACATGGAAACTGAGAGTAAAATCATAGTTGTGCTTGTCTTCTCAGTTACAATATGAACATATAACTATTTAGGTTTGACTGAAACAAATATCCAACTTTTAACTTAAATATGCAGATATTACTTTTTCATTCATTGGGTTTTGATATTTAAGCAAAATCTGAATAAATAAATTGATGATAAAACTTAGGAGATTCATTTGGTAGAGACTGGGCACTCTGTGTTGTATTTTCAGTTTGTAATTGGTACACAAGTAAGAAATGTTCCATTTGGGTACAACTGGTAATACCCTGGGATAATTTAGGAAAATTGTTAACAAATACAAAAGGAAATCCTAATTCTGAGGAATTGGGGTAGGAGAAAGGGTGAGTTGCCATCTTTGAAATAGTTCATTTATTACAGGGAATAGGCAAGTGTTGGAGCTGAAGTAAGTTCCAAAGAAATAAAAACATCCCAGCTGGATTGGATGAGGAATAGATATGCTTCAATAATATTCATATGCAGGAAAAGAGATACTTTGGATAAAGATTTCCTTAACTACTAGAATGGTTTCTAACCAGTGACTAGAAAGTATATGAATTTAGAGGCTAATGCATAGATTAATTAGAAGAACACTGAGAAAAAAATTAAAGTAGATACATTGGAAATTGTATGTTTTCACTTGCAAAAGAAAACAGAAATTTTCTAATCCTCATGAGCACATTCCAAAGAGAACATTTTTTCCTGAAAAGTCTAGTTTAATCTAAGGGCCTTTGCAAAGAAGGCAGGGAGATTTTGTCCAAAGAACAGGTAATTTAGAAAAAATATGAAGTTGCAATTGATTATTGAATATCAGTAGGCTATGTAGTAGGCATTGCAACAGGGGAAGGGGGGTTCTTGAACAAAACATTAGAATTTTAGCTTACACAATACTTAATGAATCTCACATGTTTCTAAATATACATCATCATGTAATACATATGCACTAGTGTTATAGGTGTAGTTTTTCTCTTACTAATGTTATGTGGCAAGACAGCAGGTTTGATAGGTTATTTATGTATTATCTACCCTAAATCTCTCCTTTGAGGGACAGAGGGACAGGCCATTCTGACTCCCTGAAGACTGCCTTCAGCGAAGGAAGAACAGAGGCAGTTTTTAAAATATGTGGCACTCTTTTTTTCTGTTTCTATTAATATTTTCACTGCTCCCTCATAATATATGTGAGCATTTCTTTGAGGAGCTTTAGGCTTGGATTCACTCTTTACAACTAATATTGTTCAAATTATTACATTTTATAGGAATATCTACTTGAGTCTACATGTAGATTCATGTGAAGTACTTAGTACATTCCAGGTACAGTGTAAGAGCTGAATAAGCTTTAGCAAGCTACAGTTCGCATATTTCATAAACATAACAGCTATTAAGGTCTTTACTTGCTAGTTAGGAAGTGACAACATTGATCATTGAAAAAGTAAATATTTGTCAATTTTGTAATAATATTGCTGTCATTATCATTTTGTTCTTAGTTGATCATCAGTCAAATCTGTACTTAAACAGCTCATCTAAACTTCATAGGGACTTCCCTGGTGGCACAGTGGTTAAGAATCTGCCTGCCAATGCAGGGTAAATGGGTTCGAGCCCTGGTCCGGGAAGATCGCACATGCTGCAGAGCCACTAAGCCCGTGAGCCACAACTACTGAGCCTGCGCTCTAGAGCCCGCAAGCCACAACTAATGAGCCCACGTGCCACAACTACTGAAGCCTGTGCGCCTAAAGCCCACACTCCACAACAAGAGAAGCCACTGCAATGAGAAGCCCGCGCACCGCAATGAAGAGTAGCCCCCTCTCCACAACTAGAGAGAAAGCCTGCACGCAACAACGAAGACCCAACGCAGCCAAAATAAATAAATAAAAATTTATAAAAATAAATAAATAAAATAAACTTCATAAAAATTTGTGACTTTAGCCTTAACATATGAAATAAATTCGTGCCTGTTTTCATCATGTATTTTATATACTTTTCTGCCTTTCTGTCTCCAAAATGTACAACAGTAGACTCCTTGGAGAGACATAGATAATTTTGAGTGCTTTATCCACCATGTCTTAGCTCCAAATATGTGACAAACTCTGAACTTGGTACTGGAGGTGTCATGGAAGCTCTAACCTGGTGGAAAAGATAAACACAGTTGGATATTTGCGTCACAGTTACTGATAGAATGTGTGCCAAGTGCCATGAGAGCACAGAGAAGGGAATATCTAACTGTACCTGGGTTAGATGAGGGGATTGGTCTAGTGGGTCGAGGAATGCTTGAACTTGGTATTGAAAACAATAGAAATTGGGTAGGTAGACAATGGCTGAAGCTCCTTCCAGGAAAAGGGAAAAACTTTACGTGAAATTAGGTCAGGTCATGAGGTATGTGAGGAGAAGTAGGAAGAGATGAGGCTGAGTTGAAACTTTATCCTATAGCCCGTTGAAGGAGACTCACTGAAAGGTTTCATGTCATAGTACGAAGGACAAGTTGTGAGGAACAAGAATAAAGACAGAAGAATCAGTTAGAAGCCTGTTATAGAAAATGTCCAGGTGATTGATAAGGTCCTGAGGATAACAGGTATTTGAATTTATTTAACAAATATTTGCAGAGTACTTATGTATTAAGCCCTGGTCCAAGCATGCTATAAATATTAACTCACCCCCTATAACTATAACATCCCTATGAAGTAAAGTACTATTATTATCATCCCCCCCCTTTTTCTTTTTTGACTGAGGAGACCAAGGCACTGAAAGGCTAAGAATTTTGTTCAAAGTCACACAGCTAATAAATGATAAATCCAGTATTTAAATTCAGGCAGTTTGGTTCCAGCATCCTTCCTCTTAATCATTATACCACATCGCTTTTTATAATCTAGATCAGGAGTTCATTCCATGGCTTGGGTAACTAGGTAGATGGTGGCACCATTTATGGAGACTGGAATAGATTTCTTTTGGACAAGTATAGAGCTAATATGTTCAGTTTTAGATATGTCAAGCTTGAGATCCTTCTACCAAACACATTGTTCAGGCCTAAATCACAACGGATAATTGTTGACTGTAGCCAATCATTTCTAGAGCCCTAGTAACTGGGATAAGTGTCTATGTCAACAGTGGTGTGAAAGCTTCTTGGGGATTTGATGGTTTTTATGTAGGTTGAAAGTAGTGGTACACCAAGGAAATTGGTGGGATGTGTACTCATACTCCTGCTTCACCTAAATTAGACCCCCAACATGGGGCAAACCACTGAGAGCTGTACTACTGTATATTTTTAGTGGAAGTTCAGGAATATGCAGTTCTTTTTCCCTCCCCTCAAATCACATTGCAAAGATAAAAGAACTTTCATATATTATTTAGCACATTTTGAGCAACAGTCACAACCCAAAGGTCACTGAGTTAGGATCACTGTGACAAAAATTTCAAATGAATAAACATCTAGAAGATTTCACTGTAATTCATTTAAGACAAGGCAGTGAAAATAATATCTGCCTAAGAGAACTAAACTCAGCCGAAACTCTGCCCAAACCATCAGATTCAACTTCCATTGTTGTCAGTTGGAATTATCCTGAAATACTTAAAAGAGGCAAGTAAGGTCTATGATACATTATTGTGCCAGGGCTTTTTGTCTGTTGCTTATTGTTAGTTTTATTTTTTCCACTTGCCAAGGTTTAAAAATGGGTACAAGATAAAACAAATTTTTGAAGCAGATTTCAAATCTTTGGTGGTTGTTGAATTCCATTCCTTAATATTCTTGCCTCAGGAGAAGAGGGAAATAAAACATTTCTCAACAAATAGGTAAGTCTTGACATATTGTCCTGTTATGCAACTAGAGGATGGGACTGGGAACAGCAAGTTGTTTTATATTTGAGCAAATGTTCTTTCATGTGCCATGAGTCCTCTGGGAATGTCTCTGAATTCATTCTGTGACTCCTAGCTCTTCAAGGTGCATACAGTTTTCTCTAATTAAATTTTTGTGAGGTAAGGGCTCATTCAGTAGTTTGCTCATTGTCCTAGAGGGCAGTGAGTTCTCCCTTAATTTCTCCCAGAAGTTCATAAGTCAGGAAGTCAGCAAACCACTGTAGACAAACACTCCTAAGTTTTTGGCTGAGTTTCTAGATTATATTAGAGGTATCTCTCTCCAAGTACAGGCTGTACCCATAACAGAATGATAGGCATGCCAAGGTACTCAAAATAGTCCTTCCAATACCAACACATGGGTCTGTATTAAAATACTATATTATTATCCTTGGAGACAGTGAAGTAAATTTTTCTTTTAGATCCTACTTATAAAAGTAACGAGTAGAATAAATTTTGTAGAATTGAAAAAAATAGCTTATAAATCCAATTTCATCTTTTCCTCTGGACTCATGACCAATATATTAGACTGCACACCAGACAGATTCACCAGGATGTCATAGATCCTCAGTCTCAACATGCCCAACATCTTCTCTGCAAGACATGTTCTTCCTATTAGAGTTTCTACTTCAGTTAGTGGCATTATCATGTATCCAAACCAGAAATCCAAGCGGACTTTTCAATTCCTCATTTTCCCTAGTTCTCCACACCAATCAACAGCCCTCACTTTGTGTATGATCTTCTAAATAGCTCTCAAGTACATTCTCTCTTTTCCATCACCACTGCCACAACCACTGCCTTATTTTAGGCCAACAGCATCTCTCCTCTGGATGATTCCAATTGCCTCTAAACTAGTCTCAACTATTTCCAGTTTCTATTCTCCCTCCACAAAGCCACAGAAGTGAAATTTCTAAATCACAATCGTATCACCCGCTTCTTAACTCTCTCTCTCACCCCTGCCTCAATGGCTCCTAAATTCTTACATAAGAAAGCCCAAGTTCCTTGGTATAGCACCTAAGGCCCTTCATGGCTTGGCTCCTTCAAACCATGTGCTCATTTTTGTTTATCCTCCAGTAATGATGTCTCCAGTTCAGACAGGTCTCTGAACATTCCTAGTTATTCACGCCTCCATCCCTATCCAGAATAGGTCAGTTCCCTCAACAGCTACTATTTAGGTAACATACAAAACCTCTATAAAGACCCCTCACAGCTATTTCTTTAGCTCTTGGAATTGTCCAAGTTTCCCTTATATCCGGACTCCTTGATTGTCATCATGTTTTACCCATATTTTCCATTATGATTTACTTTTACTCAGCTTCTCCTTAATATTTTCTGGTCTGCTTTTCCCTCCTGGTTCCAAGCAGGAAAGCCCTCAGGCAAGTGACACTCCATCCCTATATGCTACCCTAAGCCCTTCATGCTAAATGCCAAAGGTCCATCTGGAGGGTGGGGTGAGTCTCTGCCTTTGTACAAGAATGCCTTCTCCCTCCTCTACTGATTACAAATGCCTTTCATTGTCCTTCAAAACCTAGCTCAAATGTCCCCAACTTTTAAAGGACTCCCCTGTTATATCAGTTAAGATAGTTGTACCTTCCTATTTGCAGCTCTATACCTTGTACAAGTTTCTAATTCATTTATCACTCTCTATTGAGTGATCTTGGGCAATATGTTTAAGGTTGTCGTGTGGCTGATCTATAAAAACAGGATAAATTAACTCTCAGTGTTGCCATCACATAGTAGATACTCAATAAGTGTTTACCAAGAACTGGTGGCAAGGATGCTTCTAACTAGGAACAGAAAGCCATATAAAGGCTGGGGATACATTCATGCCATGACTGTTTTAGGGATTAGATGTAGCACTTCTGTAATTTTAAGTTCCTATTACCTATGTTTAAAAACTTATGGCCCTGCAGAATTAATGTGACCCCTATCAAATTAACCATGACACTTTTCACAGAACTAAAATAAATAATCCTAAAATTTATATGGAACCATGAAAGACCCAGAATTGCCAAGGCAATCCTGAGGAAATAGAACAAAGCGGGAGGCATAACCCTCCCAGACTTCATACAATACCACAAAACCACAGTAATCAAAACAGCATGGTACTGGCACAAAAACAGACAGATGGATCAATGGAACAGAATAGAGAGTCCAGACATAAACCCACACACCTACAGTCAATTAATCTTCAACAAAGGAGGCAAGAATACACAATGGAAAAAAGTCTCTTCACAAGTAGTGTTGGGAAAGTTGGACAGCTGCGTGTAAATCAATGAAAATAGAATACACCTTCACACCATACACAAAAATAAACTCAAAATGGCTTAAAGACTTAAATATAAGACATGACACCATAAAACTCCTAGAAGAGAACATAGGTAAAACATTCTCTGACATAAATCATACCAATGTTTTCTTAGGCCAATCTCCCAAGGCAATAGAAATAAAAGCAAAAATAAACAAATGGGACCTAATCAAAATTACAAGTTTCCTTACAGCAAAGGAAACCATAAACAAAACAAAAAGACAACCTAGGGACTGGGAGAAAATATTTGCAAATGATGTGATCAACAAGGGCTTAATTTCCAAAATATACAAACAGCTCATACAACTCAACAACAAAAAAACAAACAACCGAATTGAAAAGTGGGCAGAAGACCTAAACAGACATTACTCCAAAGAAGTCATACAGATGGTCAACAGGGACATGAAAATATCAATATCACTAATTATTAGAGAAATGAAAATCAAAGCTACAATGAGGTACCACCTCACCCCAGTCAGAATGGCCATCATTGAAAAGTCTACAAATAACAAATGCTGGAGATGGTGTGGAGAAAAGGGAACCCTCCTACACTGTTGGTAGGAATGTAAGTTGGTGCAGCCACTATGGAAAACAGTATGGAGGTGCCCTCAAAATACTAAAAATAGAGTTGCCATGTGATCCAGCAATCCCACTCCTGGGCATGTATCAAGACAAAACTATAATTCAAAAAGATACATGCACCCCCATATTCATAGCAGCACAATTTACAATAGCCAGGACGTGGAAACAACTTAAATGTCCATCGACAGAAGAATAGATAAAGAAGATGTGGTACAAACATACAATGGAATACTACTCAGTCATCAAAAATAATGAAATAATGCCATCTGCAGCAACACAGATGGACCTAGAGATAATCACACTAAGTGAAGTAAATCAGAAAGAGAAAGACAAATACCATATGACATCACTTATATGTGGAATCTAAAATATGACACAAATGAACCTATCTACGAAACAGAAACAGACTCAGAGACATAGAGAACAGACTTGTGGTTGCCAAGGGAGGGGGTGAGAGAGGAAAGAACTGGGAGTTTGGGATTAGCAGATGCAAAATATTATATGTAGGATGGATAAACAGCAAGGTCCTGTTGTATAGCACAGGGAACTATATTCAATATCCTGTGATAAACTATAATGGAAATGAATATATAAAAAGAATGTGCATATATATATGCACATTCTTTTTATATATACAAAAGTTATATATATATAACTTATACATAACTTTATATATATGTACATATAACTGAATTAATTTGCTGTACAGCAGAAACTAACACAACATTGTAAATCAATTATACTTCAATAAAAAAATAGGAGGAAAAAAACAGGAGGAAAAAAACACAAACTTATGGCCCTGGACATGTAGAACTGATATAACTGGTTCCTCAATTTCACAAAATGCCTTTAGAGAACCTTAGAAAAATTAGACAAAGAACATTAATGCCTGTGAACACAGATTATCTTTATGTATCATTAGGAGTAAATGGTGTATTTATTCACACACTGGACTGCTTAAAATGAAGTTGTTCAATGAACTTATGAGTTGACTCCATTGGTGAAGTTGTCTCTGATCTGTGGTAAAGTGAGGACCTTAGATCCATTATTTATGGACAGTGTGTCTTTGTACAGTCATACCCCAATATCAGGGCTTCCTATGTAACTGGATAGAGTCATTTGAGGATTTCCCCAAGGATGGCTCTGTTCTCTAAATGGAACGTATCCAAAAATCTGTTTTCTACCCTCATTAGATCATTTAATAGTCACTCAGTAGTCACCAACGATGACCTCCTCATCTTTTTCCTCAGTCTTTGTACTTCTTGCCCTCTTTACACCTTTTGGCACTCTTGAAGCCCACCTTATTCCTTAAAATATTTTCCTCCTGGCTTCTACAATACGCAGCTATCCTGATCTTTTTCAAACCTTGCTTCTTCTGATTTTTATTTCTTCAGTCTAAAAAAATGTGAGTGCTTTACCTGCTTTGATTCTAGGAATTCTGCTTTACCTTCTCTCTCTCTTCTCTCTGCTTCCCTTGGATGGATAGATGATACCAAAGCAATATCTTAAGCATTTCCTCTATCCCAAGACTCAGTTTGGAATTTCTTTTGTCTGCTGCATATTTCCACAAAGATGTCCTAATCATTACTTGAAACTCAATATACTATGTCCAAAGTCAATAACTGTAATATCTCTCCTAAGAATGGATTTTCCAATCTCTGCTAATGATACCTCCTGTTTCAGTTGTACAGATATTTGATTAATGAGCAAAAGTTACAGAAGCATCTGAAGTAATTTTTCTCTCCAGTCACTTGGAAGGCAGACAGGGACAGAGTCTGAACTTTTGCATAATTTTTACTTTTCAAAATTTCTATCAACAGGGTTAGGCTTATCCAGAAGAATATTCAACCAAAGAAATAGCTGCAAAAACAATTTCTAAGAAAATATACCTATTTTTTTTCCTTTAAGGGGAAAATGAGAAATCAGGAGAAATAATGCATAAAACTCTGTGCTCTTAAGTCAGCAATAGTATGTTACATATTTATTTTTTTCAAGCAATTTTCATTATCGGTTAGGATTTCTGAGTTTACTATGTCCCATTCTTAAGTAATAGCATTTTGGTTTCCAAGATCTTTAGTCAATGCTAATTTGTAGATCAAAGTTTTCTAATGCAAGGATCTTGAGGATTCAGGTTTACAAAAATTTTAAATAACACATTTCCCTTGGATCTATACCCACTAAAACAGTCAAACTCTAATCACTTTCTCCATGGTACCTAACAATATCCTACAAAGCTACTGAAAAGAGAGAAACTCCTTTGTTGCCCCTGCTGGTAGAAGGCGAGTGGTCAGTTCTATTGTTCTTTAGGCCCATGAATATCATAAGTTTAAATAAAACTCACAATTGGGTGAACCTTCTCATTCCAACATTTAAACCTCAACCAGGAGATGATTCAGACTATGTTTATTCAACTGCTAACTATTTTCTGAACTCAATGTAGAAAATCAGTCAAGCCAGTTGTTGGGCTGCAAGTAGATAGAAAGGTCACAGGAAGTCTACAGAAAGCAGACAGGAAGAAGCAAGTTCTTTCTAGAAACTCAGAGACTTTTGTCGTTAGCTTGTTCCACGGGCTAAAGCATGGAATTTAGCAAATTAATGGTTTTAGCATTATAAATGTAAAGGCCTTAAAATGCTAAGCAAAGATGCCAGGGTAATTGTTGAAGGTGATTATAGGCCTCATACAGAAAAATCTATTTTTCCTCCTTTTTAAAAAAAATTTTTTTGCTCCTGTTTTTCCCCTAATAATAAAAACAAAGGGGTCCAAAACATGTCAAGGAGTGATGAATGAAAGGAGACAATGCCATTTAGAGATCATTTAATGTTTGTGTGGTCGTTCTGCTTTAATAATATTCAGATGTTCAACCACTTTCTTTTTTTTCCCAGATTTTAAACATACAGCCGTAAAAGATGTGAGAGGCCATTAGGAAATCTATCTAATGGTCAGAATTTAGGACAGCTACATTTGGTTCATTCTCCTCTCCCCCTCTTTTATTGGTCTCAGGACTCTTTAGAATTTGCATAAAACAAATATTTTATGGTTGGGAAGAATTTTTTAGTATAGTTTTTCTGTGTAAATTGCCAGAAGTCCTTGGCTAGGCAAACTGCTCAACCAAACGTAGCAGTATAGACTGGGGCAGAATGTGGGTTACCATGAGAAAAGATAATCTACGTTGTTTGTGGTTTTGAATACTGCCTGAAATGGAGTTTGTGTTTGTTTGTTTATTTGTTTTTGCAATTCTGGATCCATATTTTATTTTCAGTCTAGGAAAGCATTCAGGGTGGGGAATTTTCTTGCTTTTACTTGATAACACTCATGGCCATTTTACTAAGAAACACTGCTATTGGGCCATCTGAAGCAAATCCATCAACAGTTAGTGTCCATTTCAGGTATCAAAATAACTTCTGATAAGGATTCTCTAAACATTACTAAACCTTTGCTTCTTATTAGAATCAAGAATATCACTGAATCATTTTCAAAAAGCTGCATGAGAGGTCATTTTTGGTTACCTGTTTGGACATAGAGTTAATCACAAAAAGTTTGAGTCATTGACTTATTTGTTCTTAATCCCTCATGATACTCATGTATTTGGATGATTTTGTGGATTAGACCACTATTTCTTCATCAAGCATTTGAAATTCATTAAGGCTTCAAGTATTTTTTTTTTTTAAGTAAAGATGCCTGATAGAGGCAGTATATGGAAATGTGCTCTATTCAGATAAATAACGAAACTGACTTAGCAAACCATGTTCAGAACCGACTAATATTTGTTAAATCCTTCTAATATTTGTTTATTATAATGTACTGAGGTGGAGAATGAAATAACTAACTAAATCAGTAACATAAAGCTATTGCTTTCTGTATTTATTCATTCAGTGGATAAAAGATGCTTTGGACCATCAGTATATCATATATAAGAATGAAGGATATATGAGAATGGAATCTTCTAGGGTAAAGGAGTTTACATCACTGGGTTTTTTGCTTGTTTATTTTTTGTCTGGTATATGCTGTTATTATTTTGTTTATACACTACCATATTCTAAATAAAGTCTTCAGTGAGTTTCGCAAGCAGAGGGAAAGAAATTGAGAGACAGTAATCTGATTTGAACCTGAAAAATTCAGAGTCTGGGAAAGTCATTAACGGTGTTTACCACTCATTAACCCCAGCAACTAAAGGAACCCCCCACTAACACTTAGGCATGGTAGGGTTGTCAGATTTAGCAAATAAAATTACAGGATGCCCTATTAAATTTGAACGTCAGATAAACAACAAATAAAATTTTAGTGTAGACAATCTCATTTCTACAAATGTAAATGAAGGATAAAAATATAAGCACCACTCTGAAATAAAGTGAATCATTCTGTCTGGGTAGAAACAGTTGCCAAATGGTGGTGTCTTTCTCCTGAACATACATAAGATACATTTTAAAACATTTTAATTTTTATTGAAGTAATTATTGTACATAGTTTGAGAAATAAAATAGCAGTACAATGCTATCAGGGAGAAGAGCGGTCCCCTGCCATGTCATCCCCACCGTGGAATCCCACTTTCCAGAGGCAATCACTTTCAACACATTTTGGTATTTTTCCTGGTGTTTATTTCCATATTTCTAAATTGTGTGCATAAACTGCTATTACTACTTTAGATAATATCTATTGATTTCTGGCTATGAAACATTAGGATACAGCTCTCTTGCACAGCCCAACTCCCCTCCCCCCTCCACCACACACACACGCATGCTAACACACACGCACGCATTTTCTTTCTATGACCTCCCACCCATTAATATAATATAATTACAATGCAGACTTTAGTTGAATAAAGAGTAACATTTACATCATTATCAAGATATGAATATGGTTTACAGTAGAATCACGTAGTGTGTATTGCATTTACTCTCTTGTACAACTTTTGTTTTCCCTGGAGTTAATAACAAATTAATTTTTCAATGATTATTTTTCTATGCACTAACTCTAATTTATCCTCAAATTCTTTTAAGAGGATTCTAAAGTCCTTTTCAATATGGCAAACACAACAAAAAAAAATATAAGTTCCATATTAATTTTTCCGTAAGGTAGCCTTTCTGAAGTCCTCTGTCTTCTTTTGAACTCAATTAGTAACGGTATAGTCCTGCTACCCAATACTGTCCTAGGATTTTTGTTCACTGTCATAATTGGACTTCCTCACATCTACTGTATGGACATCATTATATCCTAGACCCTAGGTCTTCCTCTTTCTTGCTTTAATTTCTGTTGGTAGAATACATTTTTTTAGGATGTTTTTAGGATTTTGGGAGGAAGAGCACATGGGTGGTACACAAAGACTCTTGACTACCACAGAGTTACACCATTCATTAAAAAAAACTCCATGGATCATAACACTTTTAGAGCAAGAAAAAAATTTTATATTTCATTTTGCAAATGAGGAAACTGAGACTGAAATAGGTGAAGAAACTCTCATTTAAGTTACACTGCTATGAAATCTATGAGAGTCTATTCTTAAAAAGAAATTTTAAAAATCTTCTTTGTTTAACTTTGAGAGAAAGCTTGTGATACTCTCAACTACCAGGTTAAATATGGACAGAGCTGAGAAAGAGGACAAATGTATGTACACTAAGGCAACTCTTACTAGCTCCTAATTGGTACAGGGCACTGACTTATTAATAATGATCCTGAAATGAAATATATTTACTAATTACTGTTATAATTCACTGACCTCCATTGACTAATAACCAAAGAGAGAAAGAGTTTAAAATTGATGGTGGCTCCATTAATCTCTTTGAAATCAATTAGAAAAGATTAAAAAAAATACTATATTCTTTTGAGGATTCACATTCCAAAGTTTAAGGGACCTCAAAACTGTTCTCCTTTAAGCAATAAAAGACACTTTTTAACCCATAATGAGCCTGATTCAAGTAAAACTGTAGTATCCTAGGATTTCTCCCAATATCTGGAATCTTTTAGTAAAACTGGAGACCAGTCATCTCTGAGGATCCCTTTATCTTTAAAAAGGAAAGCCCAGACATCCACAGCAGTGAAAAGGATCTCTATCCCATGCAGGGAGCATAGAATAAGAATATTGTTTCAGTTGAGTCTAAAGAAAATAATTTTGGACTGGACAGTGCCTTTGTAAGCCTTCAAATTACACTATGGACTGGGTTTGGGTTTGAAAGCAGAAGTTTTTTTTTTACCTTAAGGTAACAAAAGGCCTTTCATTGTTAAGCAATAACATCAAATTTAAATATCAAAGAAATCTCAAAGTTGTCTAGTAAAACAGTCACAACTGATCTAGAGGGCTGTGCTATGGTTTACACCTAATTAATTAAAATAGAACCTGTGTTAGCAATATTAATTTTGGCCTGCACTGTTATAAAATCTTTTCATCAGTTCTCGAAGTTTTCCTGCATCCAAGGAATTTTTCCAGCTTATGAAATCATGTGTCAAAGCGTTTGTAATCTGTTGAAAGATATTTGTGACCTTTCTTCAAGCTTAAAAAGAAATAACTTCATCTGTTAGCTACATCACCAGAGAAGTCTGGACAGGGAGAAAGCTAAAAAGTAAAGAGAGAAGAAAGGCAGCCTTTTCTCCTGACCTTTGAAATAGCAATGTTATGTTAATTAAATCTGAATTTCTTGTTAGCAGCTATTTCATTGAACATTTCTGGGAACTGTATTAAGCCAAATGTTTACAGGAAAGCAGGTGTTTTCTCTCACATTTGTTTGTCTTCCTGTTTTCTACACAATATCCGTTTTCCCTTTTTCTCTCTGAGTAATTCATTCTCACAATGAGCTCCTGACTTTTTACCCTGTAAATCTTCCTTAGTGAGCAGTTCCTGTTTCACAAATATTTGGTAAAGAAATGAGTGATTAATAGTTGAAAATCAGTGTATTCCCCAAAGTGAACACTATTTGTAGCTTTATCAGTAATCATTTGAGTCATAGGATAAATAATGAATTTTTGAGAGATCCCTATATAAATATGGTTTTTCATTTGCATCTTATTTTATTTTAAGATATATTGTCAGATAAAATCTATGCCTATATTTTTAAAAACTAAGGAAAAGTGCCTTTATAATTAGCCTACTTTAACTATTTCTTGGGATCTTCAATTCTTTGCATAAATTGGAAGGAAGAAAAGTAAGAAATTAGATAGAGCGAGAATGTCAGGTGGCCTGTACATTTCTATGATTTCTCAGCTGTCCTTGACTGTTGATTGGTAAATATTTTAACTCCTCAGTAAGCTTTCAACTCCCCTGCCCTCTGTGAAGGAGCATTTACGATCACAGACCCAGTGAATAAGCACACCACTTCTGGGCCTCTGGGAACAAGGTAGGGCAAGCACACCACTTCTGGGCCTCTGGGAACAAGGTAGGGCGATGTTGGAGAAGAAAAGAGCAGTACTGTGAAGGTTCTCAGAAAGACTGACCTTGTCTTGGGTCCCTCAGATAAGTCAGTCATGCACAAGAGCTGGCTGGAGGCCTTCAACAGCTTGTCTTAACAAGGACAGAGGTCCATTTGCAGAAGTTGAAACAACAGCATGTGGGCAAGAAGATAACACCAAAAGGTAAATTTGGTATGATTTGTTGAACAGCAAACAGTAAATGGAACCGATCTTCAGGGTCACTGATGACTTGGTTGCCACAAGTAAATCCTGTGAATTATCCTGGGGGCAGTGCCGTAGGGCTCTAGAAATGAAGTGCTCCTCTGGAACATATTCGCTCTGATCAACTGGGATGCTACAGGATAATCCTAGTTCAAGTTTTCCTATAGGTTTTCCTTTAAATACTCAGCCTCTCCTGGAGACTCTCAATCTTAAGAAGCTCAAGTAGAGTCTCTTTATTTCTTCAGGAACCAGCTCTTGAGAATTCACAGGCCTCAAATGCAAGTGGGCATAACACTGAGCAGCCAGCAATGAAGGAAGTTTATTTCATCCCCACCGTCAATATTTCAGTGATCATCAAGGTCCATAACGACTCCCCCACTCACCTCCATTTTTATTTCCACTACCTCCACCAAGAAATAAATAATAATTACATCTACTCTGGGAGATTGTTGATGCACTGTTTCTGGAATCTTCCTGTAAACTAAATTTTCTTAGGCTGCTGTGTCATCTTGTAAAATAAATAAGATGTGATTACAACCTGGCATTTTTACAAAGCCAAGGGCTGGACTTACTGCTGCTCCCTTTTGTCTGATTTTAGTCTGTGCCTCAAAATGTTAGAAAATCCTGTCACAGATCTAAAACATGCTCTCACGTACTATATACTACTTTGTACTTCCATTCCAGCATTTCTGATAACACAGAACATATTTTCTGCTCTTTTGGATGGTGCCCAAGCATTCTGACTTGATGTAGATATGTCTAGATCAGGCCTCTTGCAGGAAATGTCTTTCAAACCAGGCATCTTGTTCTGGGCCGTGATCAAGGGAGTATGAAAGCTATTAGTAGAAAGAAAATTAGAAATAACAGGAAGAATCAAATATTCTCTTCCTTTTAAAAGAAAGCACTTGAGAAACTAAAGTTTATTTCAAGTACAGAGGATCAATATCAGCCAAGCTAAAGGCTTTTTAATGTTATCAGAAGTCAAAGCACTAGAATTAAATATGCAGTTTCTCAAAGACTGACTCTTCATTTTCCTTCATCCTCAGCTGAATATAACAAGACAGGGTTTTGGTTTTCTGTTTGGTTTTGGTTTTTTGTCAGTCTGGCAGGGGCTGATTTGCACTTTTTCCCAGCTCCTTGGTCAATGGAGCAATTTTCCATTTCAATCCCAAAGCAGGAGAATTATCCCAATTCTGTTTTATAGCCATAAACTTCTACCTAACAAACCGCCTAACTTCTGTCTTATAAATTTATTTTCCATGTCACAAAGTTAAACTCTTCCAGAGAGAGAGGAGATAATAGTAAGAATAAAGCCATCCCAATTTAAAAAGTCAACTCTATGTGCCTTACTGATGCTTGGTTAGGGCCATATACATTTCATTTTGGTAAACACATATCACCTGCTGTGTGCTGAATGTTGTGCCTGGTTCTATGAGGGATACTATGTCCTGCCCTCAAGGAGCTCAAAATCATGTGACAGGGATGGGGAAAGCATAATGAAAAACAAACACAAATAGCTATCATAGAAGACAT
The DNA here is from genome assembly GCF_002837175.3 of Physeter macrocephalus. Classification (NCBI taxonomy): domain Eukaryota; kingdom Metazoa; phylum Chordata; class Mammalia; order Artiodactyla; family Physeteridae; genus Physeter; species Physeter macrocephalus. Next base: position 89,255,171 of record NC_041224.1, read on the forward strand.
GATGTGATAAATACCATAAAAATGACATAGAAAGAAAGACATGTATAAAAGCAGTAAAAGATTGAGCCATCTCATCATGTTCGTTTCCTCAATGTTTTGTAATATATGTCTATATACATCTATGTACATAGAAGAAAACATACATGAGTAATATTATCTGAGCTTTAAACCTTCCGCTAACTTTTTACATGGTCTTTGACATACAAGAAAGTTAATTATCTCAGTTGGTAAAAAAGTTTTCCCTTATACTCCATATCCATACAGAGAAACCTAGGATATAAACAACTTATACAAATTCATATGACTTGGTTTTCCCAACCACAGTTCACTCCCTCTTCTCTCTTGGTGACATATCTCCCTCATCCTCTGTCATCTCTGTCTTCATTCACAAGGTTCCCATTACAAAGAGATAGGTTATGTGCCAGATTGAATTATCATTTCAACCTCTGCCAACAGAATTCCACCCACCCTGTTCCTAAGGGATGGATCCAACATGAAGCTACCTTGACCCACAGCAGTTGGTACTTTGAGGATCTTACCAGAACTGGCTCTGTATGGTTCAGGAAATGTTCAAATGTCAAGTTGTCTGACAGTGACAACAGTGGAGAGTAAGAGCACTGAATCTTCTCTACCCCACAACAAAAAGTAAGGACACTTCTAATGTGTGTTTTGGCTTCCCTGTAACATGCATTCCAGCATGATAAGCACCTTACGTTCCCTACTGGATTATAGTGAGTATGTCTGGGGAAGTGTATGCATTTAATGATCAAATGTTGTATCGTTAGTCAAGTTCCTTAGAAGCAGAAGCTGAGAAGGGGATTCCTGATCAAGTGATTTATTGGAGGAATGCTCTCAGGAGACAGGAAGTGAGAGAAGCCATACAGTGCAAAGGAACTAAGTAAAGCAAGAATAGCTTCCTGGGTGAGATGGCTTTTGCTGGGCTGAGAGCAATTCTCTGGAAAAAGAAGTAGCAGTGAGTTGAGTTACTAGCATCTAGAGGATAGCTGTCCTAGCTGGTGAAGGTCATCTGTGCAGGGCACAAGCAGCATCCCCTTCATGATACGATTTCTAAAAGACTGTCACTTTTGAGTAAGAGAAAATTCACTTTGGGAAGTAGATGTCTGTAATACCTGGTAAAAGTTGCTAAGCTGTAATTCAAATATACAATGAATTGTCCTGGAAGGGTAATTGTTTTTTAAAAATTTTGCTTGAAAATTAATCACTTGGCCTTGTGTCTCCTCAGCAAGTCTAGTATGGTCTATAGGCTCTACTCAGTTAACAGATACTCAACTTATCAACATTTTATATGTAAAAATAGGATGTCTCATGCTTTACAGAGGAGAGCATAGAGACTTTCTGGAATTTACTCATATTGATACAGACAATATACCTACCTGATCATTGAGAATCAGTTATGATAATGGTCTAAAATGCTTTGTAAACAGTATATTACTTTAAAATGTAATACAGTTTTATGGTGATTAACAGATGGATAAATAGGTGATAGATAGATGACATAGATAGATAATTGGTTATAGGAAGAGGAATGGAAAAAAAATGGTTCCCTATATTTATATATTTACATTTATTTGTGTGGTATATTATTTTATAACCACCTCATATCAAAAGATTTTGTTTTGTTTTTTTTATTTTGGGTTTTTGGCTAAACATAGTTAAGATAATCAGGGCCAGCTTTGTAAAAAAAAAAAAAAAAAAAAAAAAAAAGGATTTTAGCTAAAGACTTCAACAATAGTTGGGGGCCAGGCCAGTATCTTTAGCCAAAGAACCTGGCATCATCCTTGATGCCTCTCATTTTCTCACATCCAAAACCCAATTTGTCCACAAATTCTTTGGCTCAATCTGTAAAATATATACATAATCCAACCACTTCTCTCCAAGTACATCTTTGTTGATACGCTGCTCCAAGATGTTGTCATCTCTCACCTAGATTTTGCAATAGCATCTTTCTCTGCTTCCACCCTTGCCCACAACAGTGTATTCTGAACAGGGTAACCAGAGTAATCCTTTCAAAACTTGTCATGTAATGTCATTTCTCTGCTGAAAACCTCCAATGGCATTTTATTACAACTGAATGCAAGACAAGTTCCTTACAATGACCAACATCCTGCCTGACTTCACTGACTGCATCTCCCCGAGGCTTTCTCCACTTCATGCTCTTTCTACCCCAGATATGCCCAGCACTATGATTGCAACAGATGGCTGTGATAACTGTACAGGTTGTGCAGTACCCAATTGTAGAGAGCACCATTCATATTCACTGTCATCACAGATGTGCATATTTACTACCACACATTTCTGTCAAGTGGCAATGAAGTGTTTTGGGAAAGGAAGGTTATTTGGACTAGCAACAAAGCTGGTTCCATTTTAGGGTTTTGCAAAATTATTTCTTCAGTCTTGGAATTCACACCCAGTTATACATTTGGGGAACTCTCGTACCTCCTTTAAGTCACTATTCAAATGATACCTTCTCAAGGCCTATCCTGACCATCCTATTTAATATGCACCTGCACTACCCTGTAACCCACATATACAATTCCTGAAACCCCTAAGCCTGCTCTATTTTTCCCATAGCATTTGTCCCCTTCTAACATGCTATATTATTTATGACATTCACTGTTTTTTGTTTCTCTCCTCCCACTAGAATATATGCTCCCTGAGGACAAAGTTTTAGTTTATTTTATTTATTAATGTGTCTGGAGTAACTAGAATAGTGTCTGCCATATAGTAATTTTTGTTTAATGAATGAATGTCTAATGACTAAGACATTACCTTACCTAAGTTCTCTTGGTTTCTGCTCATCTGTTACTGTTGAAGTGAGGATTCAGTGGTACCATAATGGTAACGTACGTGCTAAGCACACAGATGAAGCCCTTCTGATGTTATTTCTCAGTGTATATTCTGCTGGTAGTAAAAGCAAGTGATGACCTCCAGAAAAGAAAGTGTCCAGGGTGCTCAGACTCACATTCAAGACCAAGAAAGCATATTTGTTTTGAGATCAAAGGTGGAATATTGTGAACTCCAGAACCGAAGCCACTCTCCTGGAAAGGTACTCATGTGTGCATGTGCTGCTCTCTTTTTCTCCCTCTGTCTTTATCTCTTCCTAAAAAGCCTCTTTGTTGATGTTATCCTCAGGCAGCAAAGAGGGCCCCAGGATCTTCAGGCTTATTTGTCTGAATTTAGTACCTTAGAAAAGGAGAGAGTCTATGTCTCTTAGGGCCCATTTGAATCCCCCCAAAGAGGACTCTCTTGGCGCCTACCTGTGTCACATATGCAAGCCTGGATAAATCACTGTATCCAGGAGAATTGGCCAGTTTGGGACCTATTTACTCTTGATACGGAAAAGTCAGGGCTATGTGACGAAACCTTAGCAATGGAAGAAGCATCAATTAAAAAAAAAAAAAAAATGCTGAACAAGCAGAAAAATTAACAAATATCTCAGAACTTAGAATAATGCCTGGATTATTGCGACACTCAATAAATGAACATGTGCATTATATTTTCATTATCTTGGTCATGTCGTTCAGTAGTTTATTGGTCTTTTCAGGGAACTATCTGTTTTATTTATTATCCACTTTTAAAACTTCCCTACTTCATTAATTGCTGATATTACCTTTATAAATTTCTTCCTTCTTTTTTCTTTTGGTTTTCTTTTGTTATTTTCTTTTTCAAAATTTCAATTGAATCTTAGTTCATTTAAATATTTTCCATATTTTTTGTTTTTAATAAATATATGTATTGGTAGCATCCCATATGTTTTGATGTATTATGTATTCATTGTTATATTTTTAAATAGATTTATAAACAATCTAGTTTCCTCTTTAGCTCAAGGAGATTATTTGTTTGTTATTGAAATCTAAACATTCTGAGCTATCTTTTTGTTGTAATTTCTAGTTTTATTATATTTTGGTCAGAGAATGTGGACCCTGAGATTTCTTCACTGGAGAATTTATTATGATTTAACTTATGACCTACTTGATCAAATTTTCTAAATGTTCCAAGAGTATTTGAACAATCTAATCTCTGTTGTATATATCTATCATTGCTTATTTTTTCATTTACATCTTCAATAACTTCACTTTTTTCTGTCTACTTGATCCATCAGTTTCTGAAAAGAATATGTACAAGGCTACTATTAAGATTGTTTCTATAAATGTCTTTGTGTTTCCAAAGATTTTTGTAATACATATTGTATGGTTATAATTTTTGTACATAAACACTTATGCTTAGTGTATCTCCTTTGTTATAATTAATGATCTTTTAAAATTCTACTTTCTCTGATATTAATATTACTGTTTATGCTTTATTTGAGTTATCATTTGCTAAGTTCAACCTGGTCTACCCTTACTTTTCAAATTTTTGGAACTAAATTTGGAGTCAGTTACTAAGGCATAATAAGTTTGGCATAGGGCATAACTGGGGGTAGCAGACATCTCACTACAGATATCCAGAGTCTGACTGGAAGGAGATGCTCTTCCCTTTACTCCTTTCCTCTTCTTCAGTCACTGACCAGCGACAGTTACACGCTATCATTTGTACTCTTTTGTTTTGGAGCTTTTAACTCATTTCTACAGTGAAATGGTGGGGAGTAGAAGAGGAAAGACAGTGAGTTTAGCCTGAGTAGGTAAAGTGAACAAAGATGTCTTGGTTGGGGGGGGTGGGTAGGGGTGGAGGAGAAGTTATTCAGCTGTTCAAGGTAGAGGGCAGCACCTTGGAAGCACTGTGGTCTTGAGAAGTGATAGGAGCAAGAGTATCTCCTTCACAACAGTCTCTGAGCCTAACCCTGCACACGTATCAATCATCTGCTCAAATACTGTGGGCTCCAGTTCTGTGAAGAGACACCAGTAATGTGGTCCTGAGATAGGTGGAGACCCTAAGGAAGCCAGAAGGTCTACCTACCACACCTCCTGCAAAAAATTCCCTCCTCCTTTTGGCCCCAGAGACAGACAGAGCATGTCCCTCAGTGCATTGGCAATTATGACATGTTTTACAACTATAAGAGCTAATATTTTAATGCCATAATGGGGCACAGGGTGGAGGTGGGGAGAAGGGTCAGTTGCACCCCTCACCACTGCTTTCTGGTCTGGTGAGAGCCTCTAGGAAGGGCTCCAGAGGATTTTCAGGCACAAGGTGATAATAAAAAGCAGATGAACAACTTCAGTTGGCTTTATTATTTTTGAAAACTCTCTATAGAAAATGCATCCTTTATTGCCTGCACCTAGGGCAGAATGCTTCCACAGCTCCCCCACCCCCTCCTCTTGGGAAGCCACTGCTGGGTTCTCACATAGATCTCAAAAACTCACAATGCGGATATCCCATAAAGTTCCACCATCCTCCTTTATTAAAAATTCCTCTCATAGACATGCTAGTTTTGTCTGCTATTTGAGGAAAGCTGAGAAATCTCATGTCTTCCTGCCTACAGGAGATTCCAGAGAGGAATGGGTACTGTTTCCTAGAAGATTAGGTAAGATTAGTCACGGAAAAGAGTTTAACCAAGAAGGCTTTGATCAAGGTCAGCAGAGTCCAAATGAGGCTTTCCCTCAATAATCATAGTATTTTCTTCATTTGATATCAAAAAGAGGAATTATCTCTATCATCCTGAACAAATTATTAAAAAGTATGTAACTAAGGCTCCTCTTTTTAAAAGATGAGTCAGTAATATCTGCTCTGTATTTCCCCAAAAGTTGTTCTGTAACAATAAGAAGATGACCCAAGAAAATCTGGGCAATGTGGCAACAAGAGTTGGACAGAACCTTTCCTGCCTATTACTCGCTGAGAAACAGGCCTCTTCGTCTGGACTTCTGGGCCTCCTATTCCAAAAGTAAAGAAACGACCTCTTACTAAAAGGTATCATCTACTGAAAAAGATACACAACCTAAAAGCTGAGAATTATGTTTTACTCAGCAGACTTCCTGAGGACTTAAGCCCAGAAGATTGCTCTGAGGGACTGCTCTGAAGAGGGAAGGGAGGAGCCAGGATATGTAGGAGTTTTTGCAACAAAACCAGGCTGTCGGAACATCAAAAGATTACTGTTAATTAAAGAAAACCAGACATCTCAAGTTAATGATTTTAGCGCTTTTCTACATATGGGGAAATGCAAGAGTCTGGCTCACTGAAATCATTCCTTCCATATCCACCTTGGCTATCTAAGGCCAGTATCATGTTCTATTCCATCCTGAATCCCTTCAGGGTGCACTGTGGGAGGTGGTCGCAGTGGCTGAGGGCTTGATGGCTGCAACATTCTTTGTTTACTGATATGGCAGGCATCCACAGTATATTCCACATGCTCCTACTGGGTATACTCATTGTATATTACTATATTACATACTCATTGTCTATTATTGTATAGACATGGATTTACTGGTCTTTATTTTCTTTGTGCTAAGTACATTTTGAACCAACACGAGCCTGATACATTTATTATCATTATTACTATTTATTTTTTTGAAATAAGACATACCTACATAAAATTATATAAATCATAAGGGTATAGGTCAATTATTTTTCACTAGTTAAGCATATCCATGTCATCAGCACCCAAATAAGAAAGAGGGCATGAGCAGCACCCCAGAAGTCTTCCCTGTGTCTCCTTCCAGTTACTGCCAACCCTTCCTCCTAAGGGTAACCACTATCCTGACTAACACAGCCATAAATTAGTTTTCCTGGCAGCTCTTTAACAGAAGGCATGCCATTTCCATGTAGTTGCTGATAGTGCCTTCATTTTTGCTATATAAGTGTTTTATGATTTAATAAAGGACAGGGAAAAGGTGGGTAGAGTACAAGACAGATACAGAAGATAGGACCAGAAATTATCTTCTCCATAAAATACTGTCGGTTAAGACCAGTGTGTCATTTCTAGCAGGCGTGTGATCTTGTAATATTTTTGGTAAAGGAAAGCTTAATGAAGTTGGAACTATTGTGTTTCTTTCGTCTCAGATAAATTGCAAAATACCATCTATAGTAATTTTTAAAGAGAAGGAAAGCATTTCCCTGTGGCTTAACTTGATACTTGTCCAAACTTGGAAGAGTTAGAGATGTACTGTATGATATAACACAGTCATCTTAGTTTTTTTAAAGCCCTTTTACTGCAATATCCCCCAAAGTACAAACAGAATCCAAATACCAGATCTTGCCCAGATCACCAATATATTCCCTGGGTGAGGAGGAGAGAGTTGGGGGCGGGAGATAAGGGTAAGGGGAGGGACCAGGGACTTTGTGCCAACTGACTCAGGGCAGGAAACCTAGTTCCCTTTCCTTTCCCCCCATATCAAATTCTCAACTGCATTCCACTGTCTGACTGGGCTGGCCACAGCTGTGGTTATTTCCAAAATGAAGATGGAATCTAGCCACACTCGGATTTAGTATTCTCTAGAACTGCTGTCCTTCTGGGCATTATTTTTAGAAGTATCACATTGCATAGGTACTTAATTTTTCTAACTGGCTTTTGAAAAATTTTGCAAATCCTTTTCCCCCCTAAATATAAAAGACTGATGTAAGAGGCTTCTGTTCATTATATTTTTCCTTTGGAATATCCTTACCCCAATGGAAAAAGATAACATGATTGCTTGACCCAGCTATCTGCCTAAAATAATGTTGGGGTTTTTTTCCAGAGTGGATAAATTATAATAGCTCAACACAGCTGCATACTTGAGCATAAGTCTACAAAGTGAGAGACTGTATGCTGACTTCTTGTTACAGCTCTATCTGATTTAGATCAACCAACATTCTCTAAGAGCTTATGGTGTACCAGGCACAGTGACACAGATGACAAAATGACAAATAAGAATTTGTCCTTGCCCATAGGAGCTCACAGAGCAAGTAGCACAAAAAACACAAAACCAATAATTACCACACAACAATTACTTGTTAAAATGAAAGTACTATGTAAAATATTTTGCAGAAGAAGAACTTATTAACTCTCACAGAATGTATGGTCTGGGAGGAAGTCACAGAGGAGGTGTTACAGCAAAGACAAGGACCAGACATGCCAGAGAAAAGGAACAAAAAATGCAAAGGCCCAGAGGAATGGCATAGCCCACTGTTCTTCAGAAACTCAAAGGTGATGAAGATTGTCTCAGTGTAAGCTGAGTAGCAGTTGGTGAGAATAAAGCAGAGGGTTGGGGTCAGATCATGGAGGGACTTCATCTTCTAAAGAGTTTTAAGCAAAGGGCCAATATGGTTAGATTTGCAGTTTAAGGATGGACTCTGGCATAAAAGAAGCTCAATTAGAGGAGGATGAAAATGGAAGCAAGAAGCTCAATTAAGAAATAGTGTTGATCTCAGGCTTAAAATATGCCAAGCCTTTAGTTTCATGCACACTCTCATTCTCACCCTGGCCCATTCTCTTGCTCACTCCCTCTCCTTAATTTTTATTACTGCCTTTCTTTCTCCATACCCCTATAACCTTTCCTCATGCTTTATATAACACTGTAGAAATCTTAGGAAAAATCCTTAAAAATATCCCGCATCATCCCACAGCCAATATACCCAAGAACTAAAAAGAACTTAGAAAAAGAAGAGAGAGGTTAGTATGACCCATTGATATAATACATCCTATTAATTTTTCCCATTATTATAAGTATGTTAGGGAAGGTACCCATTAAAAAATAGGCTTGTCTGGTAGTCTATCTGCAGGCTTTGTTTAAATGATGGCAGACTTGGTAGCAGAGCCATATATGGTTTCACTACTATAACAAACAGCAAAGGACAAAGTTTATCATTACTAGTGACCTGCTGGTATGCCTACCCTGCCCCAGAGCATTTGCTTGGCCTTTAGCCCTTGGCCAACCATCTCTAACCTGTCACTGGTTGTCCTCATGGGCTGTGACACAGGTGATTCCTCTGCATACTTCTGTATGGACTGGTTGGCATCTTTGTGTCCCTCTGCTGTCTGGAAGGCATGGGTTTACAGGGGTAAAGGGAGGAGACCGTCTATGGTAGTGGAGCCTGCTCTATTTCTAGATATACAGATGGGCCACAGTTTGAACTTAGGGTGAACAAGACTTTGAAGAAAACTATAAGACTGCCAAAGGATCCCCAGATGAACAGGTATAGATGAATCTAGCAGCGAGAAATGATTTGCACTTTCAATATAAGGAGTGTATATGAATCTCAGGAGAGGGAAACATGGGGAATTTTTTTAATCTAAAATTATTATTTAAAATTTTCTTTAAGTCAAAATGTTCATTTATTTAGAAAATGTAAATGTAGTAGAAGGAGAGTTTGGGATATGTGTATTTGTGAAAGGGAAACGTTTTTTTGTTGTTGTTTTTTCTTTTCATTTTTCTTTCTTTACTTTTTTAATACTGAGAAACACTGCTCTAACACGCCTCTCTAATTCACCATGAATGGAAGAAAGCACAGTATAGCGATCAGCCAGAAGAAAATAAAAGCTCAAATTCAACACCTGATTCAGTGGTTTAGTAGATTCCTTCCCTTCACTATGTTTCAGTTTTCCCTATAAAGCTAAGAAGTAATTCTTTGACTCCAAAAGGAAATGAATCCAGCTATTATCCTTTGCAAGAGATAGTCAGAAGGGCATGCCTTTAAAATTTTCATAAATATATGCAAAGCCTGTTTGCAATGAGCAATCTAATAAAATGTTTAAAGTGTATTCAAAGAACAAGGAAAACTTGTTCATTTCCTACATAGGTTTTGATATTTCCCTTTTAAGCAAAAATAAAATTTACTTGCTGCATAAAAATGAATTTATTAGGATCAAGAATTACATTGCATAATAAATAAGGGGTTTTTAGAGCTTTTAGAGATCCTGAATATTTCATTATGGCATAATGAAAAGAATACCAATTTATCAATCAGAAAAATCTGGGTTCAAAATCTAACCTAAATTTCCTCTGCTGGCCAAGATGGAGTAAGCCAACTACATCCTATCTCTCCTACTGATTACAGAACACTTGAGCAACACTATCAATCAACTTAACCTACTTAACACTTAAAGGAAACTCCAACAACAGTAGAATATACATTTTTTTTCAAGTGCACATGGAAATTCATGATGATAGATCAAATCCTGGGCCACAATGCAAACCATAACAAATTCAAAATAATTGAACAATAATAATTTGTTCTCTGATCAAAAGGAATTAAATTGGAAATCAATAACAATTACTTTCTAGAAAATTTCCAAATGTTTGAAAATTAAATGGCACACTTTTAAATAATTCATGGGTCAAATAGGAAGTCTCAGAGAAAATCAGAAATTATTTTGAACTGACTGAAAATGAAAAAAAAATATCAAAACTTATGGGATGCAGCTACAGCAGTGCTTAGAAGGAAATTTATAGCATTAAATGCTTATATTGGAAAAGAAGAAGGATCTGAAATCAATAATCTAAGTTTTAATGTGAAAATACCAGGAAAAAAAGCAAATTGAACTCAAAGTAAGCAAAAAAAAAAAGAAAGAAATGATAAATATAAAAGCATAAGTCAATAGAATTGGTTAAATAAAAAGTAGAGGAAATCAAGGTGAAAAAAGTTTATTCTTTGAAATATCAATAAAAATGATAAACCAATACCTAGATTGATCAAGAAAAATCAGAAGACCATAAACCTTACAGACATTAAAAGGTTAAGAAGAGAATCCTACAAGCAACTCACTGCCCATAAATTATACAACTCAGATGATTTGGACCAATTCTTGAAAGGGATAAACTGTCAAAACTCATTCAAGAAAAAATAGTTAATTTTCCTATATCTATTCTTTGAATTTCACTTATAAACTTTCCAAAAATGGAAAATTCCAGGCCTGGATGGTTTCATTGGTCAATTCTACCAAACATTTAAGAAAGAAAGAATAAAAATCTATACAAGTTCTTTCATAAAACACTAGAGGAGGGAACACTTCCCAACTCATTTTAGGAAGACAATATTACCCTGATATCTAAACTAGAGAAAGACAGAAAAGAAATAAAAAGCATACTTACTGGGAAGGAAGAAACAAAACAGTCTCTATTCACAGATGATAGAGCTGTCTAGGTAGAAGCCCAAGAAACCTAAAAAAAAAAAGGTGAGTTTAGCAAATTCACAAGGATAGAAGTCCAATACACAAAACAAAGCACATTTCTAAATACTAGCAATGAACAATTGGAAGTCAAAAATTTTAAAAAGTCACAAGCATAGTGGCATATAGAGGATGCTCAATAAATATTTGTTGAATAAGTGTTCAATTTAGCTTTCAAATGTATTCTATTTTTGTTTTTCAATAAATTTACATTTCAAAATATGTTCTTCTGGGTGTTATTAACATGGTCTGATATCCTCCAAAGTATAACAATTACTCATGGACAGTAGCAGCTGAGTATAAGCTAGGTAGCTAGAAGATAGCTAGAAGCAGGCTTAAAACATTATAATGAATAGTCTACCTTAAGCTTCTAGTAGAATGTTAGTTTCCTATAACTCATATGTAATATGCTCTGTACATTTGGGTCAATTAACGTATATCAGAAAAATTGAAAAATTACATTCTATTTGCATCGTCTTAGTGATCTTACGTACGTTGAATTTATTCATCTTTCAACACAAATAAGGAAGAAAAATTTTCAGGAATAACATTGCTAATAATAGCAGGAGATTAGGTCTTCAAATATTAGCATTATACATCCATTCCAACCCTCCATTTAGAATGAGAAACCACGGTATTTCTTGTTAGATAGGAATACATCTTTCATGAAGTAAACACATATTTATTGGTTATTTGTGATGAATTTTACTTTTGCATTATTACATTCATAAAACTGCAGTTCTTTCTAATAGCTATAGCACATATTCTATTTTAGTGGGTGAAACAGAGGTTTAAGGTCTTTCTTTGAGGCACCAAGACGCAAACATCATTCATCTTAAAGCACTCAGTAATAAAACTATTTGTATCCAACTGTTCAAGCAGACAAATGGGCTATAAATCTATAAATGAAGAAAAATGAAATAAGAGCTTTAAAATGCTAAATATATAACCAGTTCATCTCTTGATATAGAGAAAATGGTTACTTTATATATGAAAATTGTACTTAAGATTTCTTTTTATTTCAGAAACGAAATTGAGTTATTTGTAGTTAGGTGGATAGACATAGAGTCTGTCATACAGAGTGAAGTAAGTCAGAAAGAGAAAAACAAATACCATATTCTAACACATATACATGGAATCAAAAAAAAAAGTGGTTCTAATGAACCTAGGGGCAAGACAGGAATAAAGACACAGATGTAGAGAATGGACTTGAGGACATGGGGAGGGGGAAGGGTAAGCTGGGACGAAGTGAGAGAGTGGCATTGACATATATACACTACCAAATGTAAAATAGATAGCTAGTGGGAAGCAGCTGCATATAGCACAGGGAGATCAGCTCGGTGCTTTGTGACCACCTAGAGGAGTGGGATAAGGAGGGTGGGAGGGAGACGCAAGAGGGAGGGGATGTGGGGATATACGTATGCATATAGCTGATTCACTTTGTTATACAGCAGAAACTAACACACCACTGTAAAGCAATTATACTCCAATGAAGATGTTTTAAAAAAGATTTCTTTTTATTTCAACACAAACACTTATTTGACCTGTGGTCTATAATCAAAAGATATTCATCATAAATCACTATTCTTGCACTGATTGGAAAATTTCAACTAGAGATAAGGAAGATAGTCAATGACTCACTTTGAAATCACCAATAGAAAAGCCTTAATTATCTTGAAATCTATGGTTTTTTATTTCCTTCCTTTATGTGGTTCTTTTGTTTGCATAATTTTAGAGTGATTTTAAGTTAACACTGTCATTGTTCCATAGAATAAAACTGCTGTTATAGTGATAAATTATTTGGAAGCATGTGAGCATTGGGGAGGTAAATTAATGTAGTCAATAAGCTTGAGCTTTTTCTAATCAGAAAGACTTAAGTTTAAATCCAAGTTCTCTCACTTATTTGCTATGTGACTTACACACTAAATTATTTAACCTCTTTGAGCTTTGTTTTTCTAACCTTAAAATGAGAATAATACAAAACATTGAGTTGTACTAGAAGAGATGTATTGTTGAGAAAATTAAAAGAGATAGTATGTAAAATTTCAGGTGCATTAGATGGCACTTTTTATTATTATATAGTCTGTCCTTAGATAATTATATAAGCCCAGGTATTTTAAAGAGTTCACATATTTTAGTTTTTACTCTTGGATCTCTTTTGTCTGGTGAGCCTCATTATAACTTGTAGGGGAGAATCATTGGATGCAGCTATTCCTTTTTAACCAATTTTCAGAAGACCAGTGGGGATTGTGTATAGCAGACACAGCTGGCTGTCTACTCAAGTGGCTTTCAAACTCTGATCTGTACTAAGAAATTCATTTTACATCATGACCGAATATACACACAGATAACTCATAAATTTCATAAACCGCGTTAGTGCCAACTAAGTATGATGAGCTTATTTCTACTTATTTTATTCCATTTTATTTAATTTTTTAATGTCAATTACTCTCCATTAAATTGGTTTCACGATCCACTAATGGGTTGCGATCTGAAATTTGAAAAATATTATTTTACCCAATACCCGTCCCCTTCCTCCTTACTTCTTTGCTTAAAAACTTCATTCAGAAGTGACTTCAAATAATGTACCCCTTCAATGAAGTCAATCCAGTTTAAAGGCAAATACTGATTGGGCTGCCCTTGCCGATGATTAGTTCGGGGTGTGCATATAGTATAGTTCTGACCAATGTGAGGAGAGTAAGGAGAGATTATCTCTCTGGTTTCTTTTCTTATAAGGGCACGGAGTCCCATTCATGAGGATTCCACTCTCATGACCTAATCACCTCCGAGAGGCCCCCATTCCTAACACCATCACACTGGGGATCAGGATTTCAACGTATGTATTTGAGGGGAGCTGGGGGTGGGGACAGAAACATTCAATCCATTGCACCTGGGAAAAAAGATCTTAATATAAGTATGTAGAAAAAGGAGCAACTCTTTATCCAAATTCACTGCCCCTAAAAAACTAGTTGGTTATCATTTAATTATGGTCAGTTGTCCACCAACCGTAAGTAAAATCTTTTATATAGAATGATACACAAACTATGCCATGCTTTTTAGTGAACTGAAATTTGAAATAGCAAATATTTCTTGTTATTTCTAATATATTGTTATAAAAAGGTGATTGTCAGCAATTGCAAACGCACTTCAATAAGCAATATGCTACTCATTATTTTTAAAGTGCACATTAAACGTAAAGACCTAATGTTAGCAACCTTGGGGGTAAAAGCAATGATTAGTAAACCTTTGTTTTTCTTGTTTAGAGTAAAGTCTGTCAAGTATGGCTACTTTCATATACAACAGGAATCACTGACTAGCCATTGAAAAAAATTCAGTCAGCTATCTGGTTGATTAATATAGAGGATATGTGGTATCCAGTTAAACTATTTTCTATAGCTGCTTCAAGTGATGTTAGGTTGGTTTGCTGTTGTGGCTGCATTCAGCTGGTGGCTAAGCTGAGCGAGAAAGTTCAAGAAGGTCTCTCTCACGTGTCTGGGGCTTTGGTGTTATTGACTGGGGCATTTCAGTTATTCCCTGTGTAGCCTTTCTTACCATGTAGTGCCTGCCTCCAAGGATCTGCCACATCTCTAGAAGGATAGCTTGGACTTCTCAAGATACCATGTTCCAGTTTTAAATATCTCTGTACATTGATTTCATCTGAGAAGTAAAATTAATTTACTTTTGGAATAGCTTCTCATTTATTTTCATTTCCCATTGTGAAAATAAATTGAGGTGTCCAGACTTAAATTTGGAAAATATTTTTAACTTTACAAAAGTATTTTCCAAAAGTAACAAAGACTTCTGTTTTTTAAATACAAAAAACATGTTCTCAGGGAAATGTGTCTTGAAAGGAGAAAAAGGAATTTTTTTCCCTAAGATTATAAAACATTAGGCTACTTGGTTCAATGTATTGTCTCCCCTTCCTTCCTTCCTTCCTTCCTTCCCTTCCTTCCTTCCTTCCCTTCCTTCCTAAGTGCTTTAAAATCAGAATTTATTGTGTGTTAAATTATTAAAAGTTTCTCTAGAGTTTCCTAAAGCGTTTGTGAAATGTTTGTTTGAGAAACTGGAGGAAAAAAAGGTTACAATAGCAAACATTTAATAACATATCACTGTGAAAAAAAAATCCTCTATAGTACGTGATAAAAAGATTAGATAATCTTCTCTGAGAATGGAAGAAACCTAGACTTTAAAAAATTCCATTATCTTTACAATCCATTATACTTAGACTTAAAAAAGCCCTGAAGTTAACAAAGCAATTTTTCTCAGATTCAGAATAGTTATAAAATTCCAAACATGTAATCAATTAAAGAAAAAGGAGCCATCAATAATTAGAAAATTTGAGTCTATTTGCAGCATTGTCAAGGATATACATGTGTTAAAAGAAACAATTGCCCTTGATAATAAGATTGTAAACATTGTTATTGGTATTCAAGAGGAAATAAGATAAATATTCTTTTATACATATTTGAGTTGTTTTTTGAACTCCCAGCAGAGAACCAGTTGGTATCAACACTTTCATACAGGATAATCAAACATAAATTATTTATTAAGCTAATAAATAGTTAGCTTTCACTCTAAAAATTTAACCAGAACTTTCACTCATGTTCTTCTCTGCTTCAGAAATTAACAGTTGATTGTTAAATGCTCATGGATGCTTGTTATGACTGTACTGTATTACAATAACATAAATATTTATAATACATTTAATAACAAAATAGATATTACCTCTAAGTTTAACTTATATTCAAGTTTTAAAAAGTAGTATTAACTTTTCAGAGCTTTTTATGATGAGTCTAGAGAGGAAAGTAAAATATGTAGATGTCTTCTCTTATAAACTCTTAGCACATCCAGAAGCCTATGAAGTATTCTCTACAATTTTTTATTCCCATCTTTATCAGCCAGAAAATGGCCCAGACAAAGGCCCAAAGTGCCAACAATAAAACATAGTCTCAGGGTTATAATAAATTAGAGGCTGTAAGACCCTTTAAGATTTTAGAATGATGTCAAGCAATGCCTCATAGGCCCTGAAGGCTACAGAATAAATACTGTGGGCATCTTCTACAGCACTTGGATTCTCAGCCCAAGGTAGAAGGGGCCTGCCTAGAAGAGATTTATGGAAGTGGCTTTTGTCTAATGGGGTGGACTAATTTGCTAAATAAGGCTCAAACAATTTTTAAGAAAATTATATTGATGAAGATAACCATCAGTCAACTAAAAGAGAAGCAGTTCAAAAGGAAAAGTCTAGTCCCCCCAATTCTCTACAAGTCTTTTCTTCTTAAGACTTTTTCTCTTAAGCTCTCCTCTACAAACAAAAATATTGCTGTATCAATTATCTAATGCTACATAAAAAAAAATTCCCAAAACTTACTGGCTTAAAACAATGATTTTAAAATTTCTCATGTTTTTGTGGATTGACTGGTCATTCTTCTGCTTCAAATGGTGTCAGCTGGAATCACTCACATGGCTGTATTCAGATGGTTGCTAAGCTGAGCTAGAAGGTTCAAGAAGACCTCTCTCACTTGTCTGAGGCCTTGAAAATGTGATTGATTGGGGCATCTCATTTCTTCCCTATATGGCCTTTCTCTCCATGTGGTGTCTCTAGGGTTTTTCTATGTGGTCCTTCTCTCCAGCAGGATAGCATGGAATTCTAGCATGATGGCTCAGGACTCCAGGAGCATGAAAACGGAAACTGTCAGGCCTTATTTTCACCACATTTTATCGGTCAAAGTAAGTTACAAGGCCGGTCTAGATTGAAGGGGAAGAAAAATAGACCCCACTCCTCAAAGAGAAGAGTGGTATTCTTGTACAGGGAGGGGAAGAATTATTTGGGGGTCATCTTTGACAACTATCATAGTCCACCATCTGGCCACAATTCTTGTCCCACCTACATGCAAAACTATACTCACCCCATACCTGAAAAGTCTCATCCCATGATGACATTAGTTTAAGTTCAGTATCTTATCATCTAAATCAGGTCCAGATGTGGAGAAAATGCCTCAGGTATTGTTCCTCAGGTGCAGCTACTTGGGAGTGGCTTCTCTCAGTCCAGATTTTCTAGGATAGAAAAACCACACAAACACTCCCAGTCAAAAAGGGGGTCAGGGAAATGGGAGACACAAAATTAAAATTGTTGTTGAGGGCCTCTACACTAAAGGCAAGGGATAGTCCTTGATTGTGGTTCTGTTCATCCCTCTGGTGGTGATTTCCTAATCCATCCCTCACCTTGCTTCTTGGCTCCTCCCTCTGGGATTCTGGCTCTGCCCGCCAGTCATTCTTCCTTTTTCCTAAGAAAAGGAAAGCACTGGGCTGGAAATACTTCCTCTAAACTCTTCTTTTAAATTGAACAGTTCCTTCGTTAGCTCATTTCTCTCTTCTTGTACATTATCATCAGTAGCTGTACAAAGTTAACTGGTACTTTCATCACTCTGCCTGGAAATCTCCTTAAGAGATCTATACACTCATAAAGTTCATTTTCTATGTTCTTTGTTATGGCAGGCAGAAGTATTGCCAATCATTCTGTTACCATATAACTCAGGTTCTACATTTTCCAGCATTTAATAATTTCCTTACTGCCTTTTTCCACCCTCTACTAAGAGTTTGTTTACTATTCTTCAAGGCTAATAGCCTTCTAACCACCTGTATTATTTTTCTCCTGCTTGTGTAATATAACACCAAACTTAGCAGGCTTAACCAACACAAATTTATTATTATATAGTTTTGTAGGTTAGAAGCACAACACTGATCTCACAGGAATAAAATTAAGATGTTGGCTGAACAATATTCCTTTCTGGAGGCTCTTAGAGAGGAATATGTTCCCTTGCCTCTTCCAGCTTCTAGAGGCTGCCCACATTCCTTGGCTTGTGGTTCCCCTCACCCATCTGCAAAGCCAGCAAGAGTCCTAATTTCGTATCACTCTGACCTTCTCTTATGTATCCCTCTTCCACTTTAAGGACCCTTGTGTTTATATTGGCCCACCTGGATAACCCAAGGTAACCTCCACATCTCAAGATCCTTAATCACATCTGCAAAGTCCCTTTTACCATGTAAGGTAACATATCCATGGTTTCTGGGGATTAGGATGTGGATATCTTGAGGTAGGGGAACATTATTCTGTCTACCACACCGACCTTTCAGCTTCCACTAGCAGTCTTCTTGCCACTCTTCCAATCCCCAACCTGCTACCTAGTCTTAAAGCCTGTACCACATGTTTCTGCATTTTGTTAAGATTACATGCTACTCCAGATACCAATTTCTCTATCTGTTGCTGAATAACAAACCACCCTCCAAAATGTAGTGTTTTAGAATAATAACAATCATTTATAAATTCTCTGTTTGACTGTTTATATTTTTTGTTCCCCATGTGTGCTGGGGTCATTTCTGCAGCTGCATGCAGCTGATCTCACTCAGTCACAAAATGTAGGAAGGGCAGGACCTGAAGCAAAGTGGCTCTCTACAGTTGAGCTAGACTGTGAAGAAACTGGAAGCTGGAGGTTGCTGACCTCATTCCTTGCGGTTGGGCAGCAAGTCCTTTCTTGAAGATGAATCTGGGCAGCATATCTCTTTGCTTACCACAATCCACCCCTTGCTTCATATAGGTCTATTTCTCCATGTATGTTTAGAAAGCAGCTCCTACAAGAGTGAAGGGGCCTCTTTTCCTGAGGGGAACTTAGAAGATAGAGGTTAGTGTGACAAACTACAGTCCCTACTGCTGTAGTAAGGCTGTAGAATACAATCATTACTTGTCATCTCCCCACTCCACTATCAATTCTAGATTTCCCTCATCCTCCACTACCACCTCTGCTGCTGTTGTTGGCTTACCTGGTGTTGTGACCTAGACCCTCATTCCCTGAGGGGCCTGAGTTTCTGCCATCATGCATTTATCAGGAAGGAGTTGCTATACCTTCTCTTTATAGTCACAATTTGTTAAGTGTATCACTTGGGCTCCATATTTACTCTTTTCTACCTTAATAGTGAGTGTAACAGGATCCCTATCTCCTTCTGGTGATCAGAGTCAATTATCCCTGGCAAGAAGGTGTCCCCTTTTCTTGCCTGCTGGTCTCTGGGCACAAGGAGCCCAAAGTACCCAGGTAGCAGCTGCAGCTTATATTTCCATGGAATTTTTGCTATATTTCTTAGAAGTGTATCCCTTTTAGGGACCAAGACCTCGCAATATGCGGAGTTCAGAGTTGTGAAGATAGGAAACATAAATAGCACTTTAAGGGTCATTAGAAGTGATTGCAAGGGCTAGGGACACTTCTGCTTTCACCCCTTGGCTTCTAGACCCATATTTTTTGTACTGAGGCACAGTGCCATATAAATATCTTTGATCCAATGCATATAATACATCTTGGAGTATGGCACCTCACTCTTTCAGAGTATGGCCTCTGAACTGGTATTCAGCTGTACCTTCAGCAGGTTGCTCCGAGGCCCTATCAGGCTGGCAGTTTCTGGGTGGTGAGATATGTGACATTATCAGTAGATCCTGTGGATAAGGGTCCACCCCTGCACTTCCTTTTTTGCAAAACAGGTTCCCTGGTTTGATGTGACATTATGTGAGATCTCATGCTAGTGAATCTAATATTACATAAACACTCAGATGGTGGTACTGGCTGAGGTTCTTTGGGTAGGAAAAGCAACCCCATATCTGGAATATGTGTCTATTCCAGTAACAAGAAAGAGGTGGTCACTCCAGGATGGAAGGGGCCTAACGTAGCCAACTTGAAACTTGGTCTCAAAGAATGGTGTCATATTGGGAGCTCAGTGTTGCTCTCTATTGCTGGCAGTTCGGGCATTCAGCAGCAGCAGAAGCTAAGTTAGCTTTGATCAGTTGAACCCACACTCTGTCTTCATCCCTTCTCCAGTGGACACTCCATTCATGTGCCCAAGGGCCAGCACCAGTTGGCCAATGACTGAGGCAGATGATGTCAACTGGGCAATTTATTCAGTCTTCTTTATTGTTTAGTGCCTCTTCAGCAGTGGATGCTCTCTGGTGGGTGTTACATGTGATACAAAGACCTTCACTGTTCATGCTCACATTCAGCGCCAATATGTCCATCCATAGGCCTCTCTTCCAGACTTCCTGTGGTTGATCTTCCAATATTTCTTCTCCTAGGACAATTACCAGTTCAGCCACTCAGACTACTCCGTTCTGGACAAGCTTTGTGTGCAACTAAAGAGGCCCACTTTCTGTAGAGCATCAGTGGTACTTAGCCATCCAATTCTGTTATTCTTAAATCTATGAGTTCCTTCATGAGTCTCAAGTACCTGATATCCTGCACTCACTAGTTCATTCTCTTCCACAGGTAAACTCTCTCATTTTACCACTGGTGAAAGCTGCCACCTTGAGCCAGGGGCTCCTGATGTTCCATGTGCCACATGTGATGGATTCCTCACAGGCACCTTAGACCACTACTGGGACCAACTGTCACAGTTCGGTTCTCTGAAGATCCTGAGATGGAATTTGGGCTGCAAGATGTTTATCAGAGAACACTTGTGAAGGGAAGGGGAAGAAGCAGATGGTGCAGAGGAAGAAGTCAAGCTGCAAAGGAGGAAGCTCTGGAGTGAGTTTTGCCTGACATAATGTGATGCATTAGGCTGAAATGGCAAGGGTTTTACATTCCCATTGTGTTCGGTCCTCAGATCTAGGGAGGCTGTGACCTCAGGTAAAGTGTTTTCTATAGCTGCTGCAGATGAAGTGCTGAGAGCTGGAGAATTTGTGTCCTCCACACTTCCTGAGGTTCGTCAAGTCTTTCCTGGAAGGGGGATCAAGGCAGCACATCTCCATATCTATCAGTGCACCTAATCCATTTGCAAATCATATTTGGCTCTAACTTCAAATATATTCAGGACCTGACCATTCCTCACCACTCTTTTATTATCATGACTGCTCTTGTCCAAGCAAGTATCATCTTTCACATGGACTATTGAAATAGTATTCTAATTAATCTTCCTACTTAACTCCTTACCCTCTTACAGTCTATTTTTCAAAAAGGAGTCAGAATAATCCTTTAAAAATATAAGTCAAATCTTGTCAGTCCTTTGCTTAAACCCTCCAATGGCTTCATATCTCACTCAGAGTAAAATCCAAACATCTACCATGGTCTCCAAAGCATTAAAGATGTGACCCATTATCCCTACTCCACTATGATCCTGTCTTCTACCACTTTTTCCCCTCCCACAAACTGGTCCAGCTAAACTGGCCTCCTTGCTATTTCCCAAACATGCCAAGTATATTGCTGCCTCAGGACCTCTCCACATACTTGTTCCCTTTCCTCAGAATGCTATTCTTTGTGTTATCTGCATGCTCACTTCCTCTCCCTTCATTCAGGTCTCTGCTCGATTCTACCTTATTGAGGCTTTCCAAGATGACCTTATTTAAAATAGCATCTCTTTCCTGCACCAGTCACTGTTTGTCTCTTACTCTGCTTTACTTTCCTTCTTAGCACTTATTACCTAATGTGCTATATCCATTAACTAGAAAAGAATCTGGCACATAGAAGGCAACCAAAAATTTCTGTTGAATGGATGAATCCTGGGATTTCCCTTTGCTGCTTTCTTGATGCTCTCTCCTGCCTTTTGGTTTCTTCCTGCATTTTTAAGGCAAACATACTCCAGTATCTTCCTAAACATCTTTACCTCAAGGATATATGGGAGGTAAATTTTTTGAGACATTTTATGTCTCTAGTCTATACTCACACTTGATCGTATAACTGGATACAGAAACCAAATCATTTTCACTTAAGAGTTCTGAAGTCATCACCCCAATGTTTTCTACTTTCCAATATTTTTGAGAAGTCCTCTAACAACCTGATTCTTGACCTTTGTATGACCTATTTCTTCTCTTTGAAAACTTTGGTTATTTTCTGTGTTTCTGTGGTGTACTGCACTTCCTTGATGCTAAGCCTTACTCTGTGCCTTTTCTTTCATTCTAAGGACCTGTGTCCTTCAGTTTTAGGATTTAAAAACATTTTTCCCCCCACAATTCTCATTTTGTCTGTAACTCATTATCTAGATAAAGGGCCTCATGGAGTAGTCCCTAATTTTTTTTTTCCTTCTATTTTTCATTTCTTTGACTTTCTGGAAGACCTCCTCAAGGGGAAAAATAAACATCACTCTGAGTTTATTAATGACCTTTAGAAAGAAAGTCAAAACAAAGTATTGTTTTTTGACTAGCTAGTTATTCACTCATTATAGTGGCAGAATTAGTGAATAAAGATACTGAAGTCATAGATACTAAATTAATCAGCAAAGTGTTGATGCGAACATTACAGCACAGGTGAGTAATTTTCTCCATCAAACACAATATTCTATAAAACTATGTAATGAGATAAATACTATTAATTATAACTACATATAAAGTAAGATTGCAATTGTCAGAATCTCAAGGGGATAATATAGAAACATCATGGTTAAAAATAATTTGGAGAGTAGTGCCTTGGTCCATCTCAGCAATCCAGCTAGAAACTCAATATGATTATAATATACATTGTACGTGTAGATTAATAGATTAAGTCTATGAATAGACTCATTCTACCTGGCTAACACTCTATTTTTTTTTAATTTAAGGTAACTGGTATACAAATAATCTCCAACTTTGTCCTTAACAACAAACGGTATTGGCTAGTATAAGCACTATTATCAGTGTCTTTCTCCTCAAGGTTTTTATTAAATACAACGTAACATGTAGCCTATAGTTTCAACTACAACTTTAAACTGAGGTTGGACTTTTTTTTGGAAGTTATTCTATTCATTTGCTATATTTTCTCTTTCAACTCTTGTATTGATTTATTTCTGCATTCACATTTTAATCTTTTTTTATTTTATCATTTTTTATTTTACATCTTACGGAAAAACCTGAACAAACTTTTCAGCCAACTCAATAATTTACAGAATATTTTTTAACATCTTTATTGGAGTATAATTGCTTTACAATGGTGTGTTAGTTTCTGCTTTAAAACAAAGTGAATCAGCTATGAATATACATATATCCCCATATTGCCTCCCTCATTGCATCTCCCTCCCACCCTCCTTATCCCACCCCTCTAGGTGGTCACAAAGCACCGAGCTAATCTCCCTGTGCTATGCGGCTGCTTCCCACTAGCTATCTATTTTACCTTCGGTAGTATATATAAGTCCATGCTGCTCTCTCACTTCGTCCCAGCTTACCCTTCCCCCTCCCCATATCCTCAAGTCCATTCTCTACTTCGTATATATGTGCCACATCTTCTTTATCCATTCATCTGTTGATGGACACTTAGGTTGCTTGCATGTCCTGGCTATTGTAAATAGAGCTGCAATGAACAATGTGGTACATGACTTTTTTGAATTATGGTTCTCAGGGTATATGCCTAGTAGTGGGATTGCTGAGTCGTATAGTTCCTTAAAAAACTATTTTTAGTTTTTTAAGGAACCTCCATACTGTTCTCCATAGTGGCTGGATAAGTTTACATTCCCACCAATAGTACAAGAGGGTTCCCTTATCTTCACACCCTCTCCAGCATTTCTTGTTTGTAGATTTTTTGATGATGGCCATTCTGACTGGTGTGAGGTGATACCTCATTGTAGTTTTGATTTGCATTTCTCTAATGATTAGTGATGTTGAGCATCCTTTCATGTGTTTGTTGGTAATCTGTATATCTTCTCTAGAGAAATGTCTATTTAGGTCTTCTGCCCATTTTTGGATTGGGTTGTTTGTTTTTTGATATTCAGCTGCATGAGCTGCTTGTAAATTTTGGAGATTAATCCTCTGTCAGTTGCTTCATCTGCAAATATTTTCTCCCATTCTGAGGGCTGTCTTTTCATCTTGTTTATGGTTTCCTTTGCTGTGCAAAAGTTTTAAGTTTCATTAGGTCCCATTTGTTTACTTTTATTTAAATTTCCAATTCTCTAGGAGGTGGGTCAAAAAGGATCCTCCTGTGATTTATGTCATAGATTGTTCTGCCTATGTTTTCCTCTAAGAGTTTTATAGTGTCTGGCCTTATATTTAAGTCTTTAATCAATTTTGAGTTTATTTTTCTCTACAGTATTAGGGAGTGTTCTAACTTCATTCTTTTATATGTGGCTGTCCAGTTTTCCCAGCATCACTTAATGAAGAGGATATCTTTTGTCCATTGTATATTCTTGCCTCCTTTATCAAAGATAAGGTGACGATATGTGCATGGGTTTATCCCTGGGCTTTCTATCTTGCTCCATTGATCTATATTTCTGCCTTTGTGACAGTACCATACTGTCTTGATAACTGTAGCTTTCTAGTATAGTCTGAAGTCAGGGAGCCTGATTCCTCCACCTCCGTTTTTCTTTCTCAAGATTGCTTTGGTAATTCGGGGTCTTTTGTGTTTCCATACAAATTGTGAAATTTTTTTCTAGTTCTGTGAAAAATTCCATTGGTAGTTTGATAGGGATTGCATTGAATCTGTAGATTGCTTTGGGTAGTATAGTCATTTTCACAATGTTGATTCTTCCAATCCAAGAACATGGCATACCTCTCCATCTGTTTGTATCATCTTTAATTTCTTTCAACAGTGTCTTATAGTTTTTTGCATACAGGTCTTTTTTCTCCTTAGGTGGGTTTATTCCTAGGTATTTTACTGTTTTTGTTGTAATGGTAAATGGGAGTGTTTCCTTAATTTCTCTTTCAGATTTTTCATCATTAGTGTATAGGAATGCAAGAGATTTCTGTGCATTAATTTTGTATCTTGCTACTTTATCAAATTCATTGATTAGCTCTAGTAGTTTTCTGGTAGCATCTTTAGGATTCTCTATGTATAGTGTCATGTCAACTGCAAACAGTGACAGCTTTACTTCTTTTTTTCTGATTTGGATTCCTTTTATTTCTTTTCTTCTCTGATTGCTGTGGCTAAAACTTCCAGAACTATGTTGAATAATAGTGGTGAGAGTGGACAACTTTGTCTTGTTCCTGATTTTAGGGAAATGGTTTCATTTTCTCACCATTGAGAACAATGTTGGCTGTGGGTTTGTCATATGTGGCCTTTATTATGTTGAGGTAAGCTCCCTCTATGCCTATTTTCTGGAGGGTTTTTATCATAAATGAGTGTTGAAGTTTGTCACAAGCTTTTTCTGCCTCTATTGAGATGATCATATGGTTTTTCTCCTTCAATTTGTTAATATGGTCTATCACATTGATTGATTTGTGAATATTAAAGAATCCTTGCATTTTGGGGATAAACCCCACTTGATCATGGTGTATGATTCTTTTAATGTGCTTTTGCATTCTGTTTGCTGGTATTTTGTTGAGGATTATTGGATCTATGCTCATCAGTGATACTGGCCTGTAGTTTTCTTTTTTGGTGACATCTTTATCTGGTTTTGGTATCAGGGTGATGGTGGCCTCATAGAATGAGTTTGGGAGTGTTCCTCCCTCTGCTATATTTTAGAAGAGTTTGAGAAGGATAGGTGTTACCTCTTCTCTAAATGTTTGATAGAATTCACCTGTGAAGCCATCTGGTCCTGGGTT
>NC_041224.1:89281019-89311446 GCF_002837175.3 Physeter macrocephalus
AGGTTGTCCATTTTATTGGCATAGAGTTGCTTGTAGTAATCTCTCATGATCCTTTGTATTTCTGCAGTGTCAGTTGTTACTTCTCCTTTTTCAATTCTAATTCTGTTGATTTGAGTCTTCTCCATTTTTTTCTTGATGAGTCTGGCTAATGGTTTATCAATTATTTTTTATCTTCTCAAACAACTAGCTTTTAGTTTTATTTATCTTGCTATCATTTCCTTCATTTCTTTTTCATTTATTTCTGATGTGATCTTTATCATTTCTTTCCTTCTGCTAACTTTGGGGTTTTTTTGTTCTTCTTTCTCTAATTGCTTTAGGTGTAAGGTTAGGTTGTTTATTTGAGATGTTTCTTTTTTCTTGAGGTAGGATTGTATTGCTATAAACTTCCCTCTTAGAACTGCTTTTGCTGCCTCACATAGGTTTTGGGTTGTCGTGTTTTCATGGTCATTTGTTTCTAGGTATTTTTTGATTTCCTCTTTGATTTCTTCAGTGATCTCTTGGTTATTATGTACTGTATCGTTTAGCCTCCATGTGTTGTATTTTTTATAGATTTTTTTCCTGTAATTGATATCTAGTACCATAGCATTGTGGTCAGAAAAGATACTTGATATAATTTCAATTTTTTAAAATTTACCAAGGCTTGATTTGTAACCCAAGGTATGATCTATCCTGGAGAATGTTCCATGAGCACTTGTGAAGAAAGTCTATTCTGTTGTTTTTGAATGGAATGTCCTATAAATATCAATTAAGTCCATCTTGTTCAATGTGTCATTTAAAGCTTGTGTTGCCGCTCCAGAGCCCACAAGCCACAACTACTGAAGCCCACACGCCAAGAGCCTGTGCTCCACAACAAGAGAAGCCTGTGCACCTCAACGAAGAGTAGCCCCCACTCACCACAACCAGAGAAAAGCCTGTGCGTAGCAACAGAGACCCAACACAGCCAAAAATAAAATAAATAAAATAAAATAAATTTTTAAAAAATAATAAAAAATTTAAAAAAATAAAGCTTGTGTTGCCTTAGTTATTTTCATTTTGGATGATCTGTCCCTTGGTGAAAGTGGGGTATTAAAGTCCCCTACTATGATTGTGTTACTGTCGATTTCCCCTTTTATGGCTGTTAGCATTTGCCTTATGTTTGAGGTGCTCCTATGCTAGGTGCATATATATTTACAATTGTTGCATCTTCTTCTTGGATAGATCCCTTGATCATTATGTAGTGGCCTTCTTTGTCTCTTGTAATAGTCTTTGTTTTAAAGTCTATTTTGTCTTTGGTTGTAGCATTTAATCCATTTACACTTAAGGTAATTATTGATATATATATTCCTATTATCATTTTCTTGTTTCGGGTTTGTTATTGTAGGTCTTTTCCTTCTCTTGTGTTTTCTGCCTAGAGAAGTTCCTTTTGCATTTGTTGTAAAGCTGGTTTGGTGGTGCTGAATTCTCTTAGCTTTTGCTTGTCTGTAAATGTTTTAATTTCTCTGTCGAATCTGAATGAGATCCTTGTTGGGTAGAGTGATCCTGGTTGTAGGCTTTTCCCTTTCATCACTTTAAAAATGACCTGCCACACTCTTCTGGCTTGCAGAGTTTCTGCTGAAAGATCAGCTATTAACCTTATGGGGATTCATCCATTCAGCCAGTCTATGTCTTTTGGTTGTAGCATTTAATCCATTTACACTTAAGGTAATTATTGATATATATATTCCTATTATCATTTTCTTGTTTCTCAAATATAATCTCTTCAAATATTTTCTCAGTCCCTTTCTTTTTCTTTTCTTCTTCTGCAACCCCTATAATTCGAATGGATTTAATGTTGTCCCAGAGGTCTCTAAGACTATCCTCAATTCTTTAATTTTTTTTTCTTTATTCTGCTCTTCAGTAGTTATTTCCACTATTTTATCTTCCAGCTCACTCATCTGTTCTTCTGCCTCAGTTATTCTGCTATTGATTCCTTCTAGAGAATTTTAAATTTCATTTATTGTGTTGTTCATCGTTTGTTTGATCTTTAGTTCTAGGTCCTTGTTAAATGTTTGTTGTATTTTCTCCATTGTATTTCCAAGATTTTGGATCATCTTTACTACCATTTTTCTGAAATCTTTTTCAGGCAGACTGCCTATTTCCTCTTCATTTGTTTGGTCTGGTGGGTTTTTACTTTGCTCCTTCATCTGCTGTGTGTTTGTCTTTTTTCTCATTTTGCTTAATTTACTGTGTTTGGGGTCTCCCTTTCGCAGGCTGCAAGTTCATAGTTCCCATTGTTTTGGGGGACTTCCCCCAGTGGCTAAGGTTGGTTCAGTGGGTTGTGTAGGTTTCCTGGTGGAGGGGATTAGCACCTGTGTTTTGGTGGATGAGGCTGAATCTTGTCTTTCTGGTGGGCAGGACTGGTCGGGTGGTGTGTTTTGGGGTGTCTGTGGGCTTATTATGATTTTAGGCAGCCTCTCTGCTAATGGGTGGGGTTGTGTTCCTGTCTTGCTAGTTGTTTGGCTTAGGGTGTCCAGCACTGTGGCTTGCTGGTGGCTGAGTTGAGTTGGGTCTTAGTGTTGAGATGGAGATCTCTGGGAGAGCTTTTGCCATTTGATATTATGTGGAGGCGGGAGGTCCCTGGTGGACCAATGTCCTGAACTTGGCTCTCCCACCTCAGAGGCACAGGCCTAACACCCGGTCGGAGCACCAAGACACTTTTGGGAAGTCTGAGGTCTTCTGCCAGCATTCAGTAAGTGTTCTGTAGCAGTTGTTCCACATGTAGAGGTATTTCTGATGTATTTGTGAGGAGGAAGGTGATCTCCACCTCTTACTCCTCCGCCATCTTGAAGGTCTCCCCAGGATCTCTTTTTTGTCCAGTGCTTGTTCTTTTTCATACTATCCCATTCTTGTTTTGTGAATACAATATAGTTTCTTTTTTTTTTGAAGATATTTTTTTCCCTTTCGTTCTCTGCTTGTCTGTTTCCTTTGGATTTCCCCCCCCCAAACACCCCTCTTTCTAATTTGGAGTCTTTCACCAAGTGTTATTGATGGGTGGTGGTCTTCATTGCAGGCTCATTGAGTGTTTAGCTAAACTTTTCAATAGGGTCTTTTTTTTTTCCTATACAACCTTTAATTCAGGTGACCAAGTAGTTAATCACAGTCGTAAATAATGTACAAATTAAAAATTTCTCTTACTCATAAACTTTATGGGTGAGTAAACTTTTTCTCCTTTGGGGGCCGTTGTTTTCTCTGCCTGGATTCAAGAAGTTTACAACCCTTAAAAGCCTGTGTGCATTTAAATGTTTGCAGATTCAGTGCGCTGTTTCTTTCACCCTAAAGAAAACACACACAGTTCTTTCCACTGAGGAGGTGGCAAGGGGCCACATTTTTTGTGACCCGGAGCCCTGACTTTTGAACCTGATGCTGAAGAACCCGTCTTGTGTCTGCAGCGCTGATGACTCAGGGAACATTTCAGTGAAGAGTTGTTCCTGGTTTATTTTACTGTTTTGTTTCTCTCTGTGGAGCTTGTTTCTATCATCCAGGATACTGGACACAGGGGGTTGTGGCTGGGCGGCTGAGACTGGTTAAGGGGCCCCCACACTAGGGTCTTTTAATTGCCAGTATTTGGAGGCAAAAGTGTGGTAAAATTATCACCTGCAGTAACATGGAAGAGAGAAAATGTACCTAATACCCTCATGGCATTGGGTGAGAGTTTGAGGCAATGTTGAAAGAATAAGCTGGTTGCTATTCACTGCAATTTATAAGGTACTCTAAGACAAGCTCAAAAATAAGGAAGTGGTAATGTAAATATTATTGAGAGGGAATATGGAGCCTAGACTGGAAAATGAAATTGTTTTTCACCAAATCAAATGTTTGATCATTAAATATAACCTTAGGAAAAAGAACAAATCCAGGGTATTGCCATTATCATGGCCTCTAGTAAAAGACCAAGTAAGATCTAACTATACACTTATTTTGTACAACCTCTGAAGGAATTAAAGAGATGCCTTTCAGCTGAATCAAAGGGCTACCAGAAAGATAAAGGAAATTAGAAAAGCAATATGTTCAATACATATACATTTCTACAAACTAAGCCATGAGTACTTTGAGCATCTCAGGCCGAACTAGTCAGTGAATGTTTCTCTAATCCTCTTCTGCTGGTCTTCCAGACCTTTATTTCCCCAGCAACTCCCATATTTGGGTGAACCCCAATTCCTTTATTAAACCTCTTCATTCATGTAATACTTCAATGAT
Source organism: Physeter macrocephalus (assembly GCF_002837175.3). NCBI lineage: Eukaryota > Metazoa > Chordata > Mammalia > Artiodactyla > Physeteridae > Physeter > Physeter macrocephalus. The sequence continues at coordinate 89,285,232 of NC_041224.1, forward strand.
TCTGCTTTCCTCACCAAATGCAGAATAAACGACCTGGCTTCTCTAGAAAAGAGAGCCTCAGGCAAAAATTAAATCTATTACTTTATTAGAAGAGGCAATCCAGGCTGGAGAGAGTAAGGAAGTAAGGCTAGCAGAGATTGGGAGTAAATGCAAATTGATAAATTACTGTATAGCGTTTGATTTCTGTTTCATGAAAAGCCATGTAGAGATACTGCTGATAATTTGGCAAGTACAGTTGTTTAGCTACATGGTACATCTCTGGGCAGGAGGGTGAAAAACTATGCCTCAAAATAGTCCATGAGAAGGAAGCAGAATTGGTCCAATGGCTTCTTCTAGTCCACTGATTCAAGTTTTCCAGACAGTTAACTTCACTGCTCTTCCAGATTGTATCATCTAGCCCTTTTGACAATCACTGGGGAAACCCTGTGGCATGATGCTTCCTTGAGTCCAAAAGCATTGGGATGGGCCAGAGATTCTGAGCACATGGCTAGTTGACCTCAGGCAGAAGAATCACTGCAGCCTGCTAATAGTGTGTCACTATGTAGGGTGGTAGCTATGGCAAAGTGGTTGGTGGCCTAGGAAATAGTGGAGCCAAGAATGTGAGAAGGCACTTGAGGAAGGTGTGTCTGATACTATATCCAAAGATGAGATATATATGGGCACAATAATGCTGTATAATAATAGCTATAAGGCTTCAGAGGCATAACAATGGACATCCCTTGCTCACAAATCTAGAATCAGATAGGTGTCAGTTAGGTGCTTCTGCTGATCTTGGCTGGGATGGTTCACATACCTGGGGTTTAACTGGCTATCAGCCAATCGAAGACAGGATTCAGCTAGGGTGACCAGGGTAACCTGGCTCTGCTTCATGCATGTCTCACCCTCAAGGAGGCTAACCCAGACATGTATGTGTTTATGGTGCCAGCAGTAGCACAAGAGTAAATGGCAATATACCAGATGTTTGGAAATACGTATGGCCCAGAAAGTACTTGAGAACGTACTTCAAAGGCACATGAAAAAAAGAATACAGGGAGGAGTAAAAAACTAGTGTCATTTTTACAGTCTTTCATACAAAAGAAAAACAAGACAAGTACAGACAATTCATTGTTCAAACAGGTATTATTATTACTTGGGGGGAAAAACTTAAGATTTTTCTGGCCTTAGTTATAAATTAGGTTCTTATGGAATATATGGGTCATCTTTCTTAAGACAGCTGTAAGATAGGGGCAAATGAGTTCTTTATTTCCCCCCTCCCTTTTAACAATTATATTTTGTTCGTTTGGAGAGCCAGTTAAATGGCAATAGAGTTTGGCTCAGGAAAGTTCAAATTTAGCCCAGAGAAATCCAACTTTGGCCCTGCTTAAATCAATTCAGGCCTTCTTCTGTTCCCAAGGTCAAGTTCTAAACATGAAGAAATCCATTTTAATTCCATTCTTTAAAAATAACTGCTAGCCAGTTATTGCCTATTAACTAATAGGCAAATCAGCTAGTTTATTTGGCTAAGAGTATGGGACTAATAATGTTCAAACCTTATATAATCCATTTCCTTTTAATGAATAGCGTAATAAAATGGTGACCTCACTGAACCAAATCAGAAGTCCTAGATTCTAGATAAGGTTCTACCACTAATTAGTTTTGTGACCTTATAGGCAAGTTACTTAATCTCTTTAGGCCTCAATTGCCACATATATATTAATCAGGGACTGCTCTAAATTACAATGTTTCAAATGTTCTATTTCCACAGTATGTTAGCAGGCATTACTTATTCAAATAAGTTTAAGAAATACTAACTTAAATAAAGTTCAAAATGTTTATTTCAGGACTTCTCAGCACTTTCATTTTTTGCCTTTTGAATCTCTAACGGGAATATAAGGTGCAGCAAACAAATTTTACCAATAACTAATATATTCATAAAAACATGTGTCCCACTGAGTATACTTTGGGAAATGTACTGTTATTTCTAGCACCCACATGGGTGAAATTTATCAGTCAGTGTGCCAGAAAGAGGGCAACTTCAAATGGGGACATTTGACAAAAATATAATAAAATTACTATTTACAAAGGTATAGGCAGGGTTTAGGAAAACCAGCAAGGTAAAATGACCTACTCTGGGGCTATTAATACCCTGGACTCATCACGATATAAGTGAAAAGGGGTAAACGAAGGGACCATGGGCCTGAAGTTAACTGGAATAACTGCTGGGAAAGGGATGCCTGATAGGATGACCTTCAGTAGAAGGACACACCCAACCCATGGTGACCTGGCAGGAAAGGAGCAAGGGAAATAAATAGTTTCATTTTCCTTTCAACCTCCAATCTCCTGCGGTGCTTCCATTTGCTGATCCCAAGTAAAAGCCAGTGGTCAAGGGGACCTACCTCACAGAGCAGAGAGCAGAATGGGAAAGAGTGGACGGTGGATCCAGAGGGCAAACAGAAGCTATTCAGCACAGTAGGGTTCCATTCACAAGCAGCTAGATTAGATGATTAAATGATGTCCTCAGGACTCAGTCTTTTTCTTTCCACTCTGCTTTCTTTTGCTGGCTTCATTCTAAGGCAAGTTCTTGCCACCTGCAGCAGAGATGTCACCAGTAGCTCTAGGATTATATACGTCATGCTTATTTCACAATTTCATAAAATAATAAAAAGAATAAACACATTTATAGCACTTAGTATATGCCAGGTGCTGTTGAAAACCCCTTAGATACATTAATTCAGTTAAACCTCACCATAATCCTAAAACAGCTACCGTATTACCATCTCTTCAGAAATGAAGAAACTGACAAATGACTGGTAGGTGAAAAAAGAAAGCTGAGACTTAGATTTAGATAGTCTAGCTCTAGAGTCTGTGCTTTTAACCACTGCTTTTTGAAAAATAAACCCTATCTCTTAGAGCATCCATATTACTTATCAAGAAGGATGTTGGGACATGCGCTCATCCCTGGATCAATCACTAGGCACTTTGCTTGCTAAACCGGGTCATATGTCTATCCCTATGATAGGACATGATTGCTAGCAATTTCTCCCTAAAAAAGATGCCAGGCAGATGAAAAAAACAACAAATGTTCACCACAGACAGTGTGGACTTAAGAAGAAATAGCCCTATGGGACTGGAGCTACAATTCTAGTTCTGCCCATGTTTGCCATTAACCTTAAACAAATTACTTGAGGAGATTCTGTGAGTATAGGTGGAAAGATATGAAGATCTCTAAACAAATATCTAATTATATCTAATTACATATATATAAATACAACACATTATTATATTAAAATATGGTAATAAAATTGAGATATGCCAAATTTGAGTGAATAACTTCTGAAATGAATTTTTCAGTCAACACTATCTCTGAAACCTCCCTTAGAAATAACTTCATTTTAAAAAATATGAAGTAAAATAAAACCTTATTTTTTCAAGTGGTCCTACAGACATTATACAGAAATATTTCCTAGGAATAAACAAAGCACAGTTATAATTTTATTGATTTTAGCAAAATAAAATTACATTAAGTGACTTCCCAAAAACTAATGGGTAAGTTTTCTTGTTTCCTTGTCTCCAGGGCATTTGGCATTCTTTACCAACTGGTGCATAAAAGAGTAGAAAAATAAAAGATTATCATATTGTCCTTTGTATTTCTCTTTTAAAATATCAGTATGATAATCTACCAGAAAGTAGTAAATGGCTTCAATTGTGGAAAGGAAGGTATCTGGCTTTCCTTTTTGATGGCGCCAAAAGCAAGTTTTTCTTGTTTTCAACTCAACTTGTAGCAACCCTGCCAAAAACAAATAAGAGAAGTATAAATATTTCCTGTTAACCACAGGGTGTGGTACAATAATAATTTCCCTTAATTACTTTAAGGATTTTCTTTAAATTCCTTCAATCCCAACTCCAAATAGGATATTTTCTCAAATGCATTAAGGTATATACGGAAGCAATATAAAACACAGGATGAAATCTTATCCATGACAGTTATCTATAAGTCTTGGACCTGTAGCAAATGGGTTAAAAGTAGTTAACATTTAAGATGTTCATCTCTTTCCGTCTTCTATTTGCCAGTGTCTTTTTTGACTTTAAACTGTGACAGGACTAAATTCACCAATTTTCAGAAGAGTTTCATTTCCTTGATTAACTGACATTTAAAATATTGTTCTGAAATTCACTGAGACCAGGTAGGCAGCTTAATGGTCCTTAATACTGTTAAAACTACTTCTGGATTATCACTTTTTAGCTATATGTTCATGAACAGAGTACCTAGAGCTGTTTCATTAGCTGTCACATCTTGTGTTTCAGAGACTCAATAACACAGTCAGCTAATGCCTTGCTCCTGCATATTTAAAGAGGAAATGACTCATGAAATCGTACAATAGTACTCTCATCTCTTACAACTCAGATGTCAACATACAAACCCAGAATGCTTTTAGTACCTCAGACCAATACTCAGACTCACATTATATTTAGTTTGCAAATACTTTCTAAAAATCGTATTTTATTTTAAAGTGAGAAATAAAAGTGAAGAAGGTAATATCAAAATTGGCCCACTGACCCAGATTAGGAACCTCCGAGTCATCAATGATTTCCTACTATCACGCCTCACTTTAACCTAACGGCTACCTAAGAAATGTGGCAGAGAATGACAAGAAATAAATAGTATAAAAACATATCAAGATATTAAGAGATATGAAGGATCAAATTTATATCTAATAGGAATTCTGTGGGAGACAGCAAAGAGAATGGAAGAGAGATAGCATTTAAAGAGATAATGCCTATGACTGTTTTCAGAAACTACTTTAAAAAATGCAAAGTCACAGATACATGACATAATGTATCTCAAGGAGGATAAATACAAAGAAATCAGTGCAGAGATCCTTCTTATAGTAGTGTAACTGCAAAAGAGCAAGACTAAAGAGAATATTTTAAAAGTAGCTATTGAGAACAGACAGATCATATACAAAAGAAAGGTAATCAAAATGACAGGAGACTTTTTATTAGGAACAATAAAATATTGAAGACTCTGGAATAAAATCTTCAAAGTACCAAGAGGAAATAACTGGCAACCTAAAATTACCTACCCAGCCGAACTATATATCAGAACAAGAGTGAAAAATATTAATAGACAAACAAAAATATGCCAATAAACATATGCCAACTGGAGATCCAATGGAAGGAATTTCTAGATGTATTTCAGAAAAAACAGTCTGAGTTATAAGGATGGTGAGCAAAGAAAATGGTAAACATCTATGCAAATCCAAAGAAATGATGCCAGTATTAAAAAAAAAACAATAATAATATCTAATTTGTGGCCTGAAAATAAAAGACAGAACAAAAAATAATGAAGAAAATAACAATAACTAGGAGGGGGATGAATCAAGCTTAAGTGTATTAAGGCCTTACAGTGTTCAAAAGGAGAGGTAAAAATGTTGTTTGACTTTGAATTTTTTTAAGTTACATGTGCATAGTATAATTCCCTAAAAGAACCAAAACAGGAATATTAAAAAATGGAATATGAAAAATAAAAACTCAATCAATCAAAGAAAAGTCAAGAAAAGAAAAAAGTAGTAAAGAGCAAGACAAATAAAAATAAAATTAAGATGATAGAAATAGGTCCAAATAAATCAATACTCACAGCAAATACAAACTGACTAAACCTGCCATTTAAAAGACAATGATTATCAGACTGAAATACAACAGGGATGACCTCCACGAGGATTCCATTCAATACTGCACTGGAGGTCTTAGTTAACACAGTAATACAAAAATAATAAATTAATTAGATGCACAAGAACTGAAAAGGAAGAAACACATCTGACATACACAGAAAATATTTTTTAAATCTATGAACAAATTATTAGAAATATCTTGGGGTAGAGAGGATTTTTAAAAGACACAAAAGTGGTAAACATGAAAGATTGATAAATTCTACACTAAGAATTTCAGTTCCTCAAAAGATAAAAATTTAAAAGAGGAACCACAAACTGCAAGAAGATATTTCAAACATTATTATCTATATTCTAGAATATATAAAGAATTTATACAAATCAATAAGAAAAGAAAAACGAAACACTAGAAAGATGGACATGGATAGTTCATAGAACAGGACATGTGTATGGCCAAAAAGCAAACAAAATGATGCTCAATCCAATTAGTAATTAGAGAAAGGCAAGTTATCAATACAATGAGATACAACTTCATACCCACTCTATTGGCAAAAATCAAACATTTGGCAAGACATATGGTAGGAGGGATTATGATCGATGGGAACTCTTACACATTAATTATGGGAGTATAAATTTGTATACCCACACTTTGGAAAACAGGTGTCATTGTCTCGGAAAACTGAACATTCTTATATGAAACAACAGAGCAATTCCACTTCTAGGTACGTTTCCTAGAGGAAGCTTGCACATGTGCAAGAATGTTCATAGTAGCACTGTGTAACAGCAAAAACTAGAAATAATTCAATTGTGTCACCAACAGGAGACTGAATAAACTGTAGTATATTCACACAATCAGATATTACACAGCAGTGAAAATGAATAAACTATAGCTACAAATTTAGAAACAAAATGGTAAGCTTACAATGTGAGTCCTGAGAAAACCACATACAGGTCAAAAAAAGCAAAACTAAATAATAATTTAATCTAAAAAGAGCAAATCTTTTTTTAATTGAAGTATGCTGTACGATATTATATGTTACAAGTGTCCAATATTGTGATTCACAATTTTTAAAGGTTATACTCCATTTATAGTTATTATAAAATATTGGCTATATTCCCTGTGTTTTACAATATATCCTTGTAGCTTATTTTATACTTAATAGTTTGTATCTCTTACTCCCCTACCCCTTTATTGCCCCTCCCCGCCTTCCCTCTCCCCACTGGTAACCATCAGTTTGTTCTCTCTGTGAGTCTGCTTCTCTTTTGTTATATTCACTAGTTTGTTGTATTTTTTAGATTCCGCATGTAAGTGATATCATACAGTATTTGTCTTTCCCTGTCTGCCTTATTTCCCTTAGCATAATGCCCTCCAAATCCATCCATGTCACTGCAAATAGCAAAATTTCATTTTTTTATGGCTGAGTAGTATTCTATTGTGTATGTTTGTGTGTGTTTATGTGTATATATATATATATATATATATACATACATGCCACATATTCTTTATCCATTCATCTGTTGATGGACACTTGGGTTGCTTCCATAACTTGGCAATTGTAAATAATGCTGCTATGAACACTGGGGTGCATATGTCTTTCAATTAGTGTTTTTAGTTTTTTTTAAAATATATATCCAGGAGTGGAATTGCTGGATCATATGGTAGTTCAATTTTTAGTTTTTTGAGAAACCTCCACTGTTTTCCATAGTGGCTGCACCAATTTACATTCCCACTAAGCAGTGCACAAGGGTTCCCTTTTCTCCACATCCTCACCAACATTTGTTATTTGTGTTCTTTTTGATGATAGCCAGTCTGACAGGTGTGAGGTGATACTCATTGTGGTTTTGATTTGTATTTCCCTAATAATTAGCATCACTTCATGTGTCTGTTGGCCATCTGTATTACCTCTTTGGAAAAATGTCTATTCAGTTCTTCTGTCCATTTTTTAATCAGATTATTTGCTTTTTGACGCGATGAGCTGTTTATATATGTTGGATATCACTCCCTTATCAGTCATATCATTTGTAAATATTTTCTTCCATTCAGTAAGTTGTCTTTTCATTTTGTTGATGGTTACCTCTGTTGTACAAAACCTTGTAAGTTTAATTAGGTCCCATTTATTTATTTTTGCTTTTATTTCCTTTGCTTTAGGAGATGGATCCAAAAAAATATTGCTCTGATTTATGTCAAAGAGTGTTCTGCCTATGTTTTCCTTTATTAAAGTATCTGGTCTTACATTTAAGTCTTTAATCCATTTTGAGTTTATTTTTGTATACAGTGTTAGAGGATGTTCTAATTTCATTCTTCTACATGTAGCTCTCCAGTTTTCCCAGCACCACTTATTGAAGTGATGAATGCTAGTTTTAACAATTTTGACTCCTTCTCCAACAAAAAGAAACCATCCTTCCCCACTGCATTCCCCCAAGCCTTTCTATGGTGGATCTTCAAGGATGTTATGCCACTTTTCACTTGTAGGCTTATATTTTATGATTAAATTAGGCACTCAAACTTCAAATGTTTTATTTTGACAGCAGTAAAACATCCACAGCTCTCTGTCTGTAAAGTCTAGCAAAACAGGACATTACATTGTTAAGGGGATTCTTAATCTCAACATTCATAATAAGATAACAAAAACAAACATTCCAATACACTACATTTGAGGGTTTAAACTGAGGTTTAGAGTTGGTTTGTTCAGCTTAATCCTATCAAATGATAAAACATTTTAAAACCTAATGGCAATGATTTATAACAAAAAAGGGCTGTTTCTTGTGGAAGTAACTTGGCTTATCTGGAAACTGGTATTTCACATATGTAGAGATTATAAATATGCCAAGCCCTAAATATTTCCTGTGGTGCAATGAGGAGCCAGAAGAGGCAGGGGGTGAAATAGGGCATGCAGAGAAGACTGACTCTAGAAATCCATTTACTTCATGATTTTGAAGGATTTAAGAAATCCCTTTTAAAATTTTGATGTAGCACAGAATTGAAATATATGATACTTTCTATGTGATCTGAGAAATAGAAATTTTTTGTACAAATGTGATTTGAACCCTTAAGCACAACGGCTGAAAACATATTTGAATTGTACCTCAATAGTTCCTTTTACAATTTTTTCAAGTGTTATCACTTATGTTCTTCACTTGACCTTTTCAATTACCATATAAAGTAATTTAAAGAAAAGGCTCAGGAAAATCTTCAAACTGAGGAGTAACTTGCTGCTGTAACCATCCAAGGTAACGTGGCAGGCAGTCCTCCAAAGAGCGGGACTTTAGGGTTTCATCTATTAAACATTAGCAACAACGCTGCAAATCTTATGCTCGGTCATCTTTCTCTGTGTCTCTTTCTCATACACACACACACACACACACACACACACACACACACACACATTTTTTTGTCTCTATCTCTCTGCTTATCTGTCACACACACACATACACCCAAGCACACAGAATTAGAATTACAAAGCAATCTTTCTAACATGTATGCTGTTTTCAAGAGGTATAAACTATATAAATTAAGTTAGTTAAACCTAGCATTGTCGCTCACTTTAACTTGGGACTAATTATCACAGGATTCCAAAAAGTGTCATAAACTTTCTTTTCTAGAGGATGGATATTTTTAACAATTGCCTGGGACAAGCTCTCCCAGTTTGAAACTGTTTTGGAAACTGCCTAATACCAACTGGGTAGCTCTTTTGCTTTCTAATCATACATGGTACACAAATAAAGCCATCAAAGAGCTAGAAATAAACCTAAAGGTTTTAAAGAAACTACTGAGAAAGACTGAAGAACTGAGTAAGATGCAAGGGAACAAGACAAGTAATGTTCTTCATATTACTAGTTGTGTTATTGGGCAAGTAAAGTAACTTTTTTAAACCATTATTATTAGACACTAAGCTTTTCACTCTAAGAGAAAATGATACAAACATAAAACAAAAGAAAGTAATGTTAAATCTAAATTGGAACTATCCATGTCAACTCGTAATATATATCTATTTATTTCTTTTGGCTCTGTCCACTGAAGCAATGACATCCAAGCAGTAATAAATTTACCAGATCTTGGTTCCTAATACCATTCCCCACTAAAAGAACCACAGCTCCTTCAAGTAATTAATTCTAGGTCTGGGGCAGGAAAAAAGTACAAGTGAACTTGGGACATCCTGTTGTAACAGAAAGACTAATGAGGCCATGCCACAAAGGACTTGAAGGGCTCCCCATAGCAAAATTTTAGACAATTTGGGCATCAAAAAGAATACAATCATGACACATTGTAATACACTGAATTAAAAGGAAATCCATAAGACCACAGTGATCTCAAAAAGGGGTTGGGAGACAGAGAGAAAAAAAGAAGAGAGGGAAAAAAGAAAAGCTCTTCTTTACATAAGAATGCCAGCTAACAAATGTAGAAGAAATAATAATATTAAAATTTCATCATTTTGTAATCCTTAATGTAATTACTGATTTAGGCAACAGTCATCAATAAATACTAAAACCACTCAGTAAAAAGCAGTTGGGAAATAGTTCACCATCTTAAAGCATCACCCCACAGATTACTACTAATTTCAGTGAAGAAAATAACCTTTATAATGGAGAATTTGGCAATCACGACTTTAATCAAGGAATTAAAGTTATCAGCAGTAATGGAACAACTTACATTATATCCTCTTGATCTGATATATACAACCTGAGCTATGAATAGGGTAACCATATAATTAATCAGCAAAAGAGCTTCATTTCCAAGAGTGAAAGGGGATGCTATTAATAATTATATCAAAACAATAGATATAAACTGGAATTGTCATGGACAACCCTGTATTTATCCTTATCTGAAGTATCCTTGAAAAAATATTTAAACTGAATCTAACATTGAAACATTCAGACAATTGACCTATCCTCTTCACACGAATCTAAGTCATGAAAAACAAAAACAGGGGACTGTTCTACATTAAAAGAGACTAAAGAGACATAATAACCAAATGCAATTTGAGTTTACATGCTGCATCAGAGAAAAAGAGCTACAACAGACATTTTGGGGTTAATTAGGGAAATACGAATATGGACTGCATATTAGATATCACAGAACTTTTGTTAATTTTCTTAGAGTGATAACGGTATAGTGATTATGCAATTATTCTTAAAAGTTGTACACTTAGGTATTTAAGGGTGATGTATTGCAAAGCCTGCAACGTACTTTCAAATGGTTCAACCAAAAACATATAAGATATCTAAGTACACAAACATACATATAATAGAGGAGGAAAAAGAAAGCAAATGTGGCAAATGTATGTATATTCAATGCAACTCTTCTTGCAATACATCTTTAGGTTTGAAGTTCTTTGAAATGAAAGTTGGGGGACAGAACAATCAAAAACATGCAACATTTTTTTTCTTACCTTGCAGTCTCTCATCAGTGAATATTTTGTTTGTTTGGTTCCAGGTGCTATCTATGAATACAATTTTTTTCAGTGTTGTGTCTTTGCACTTGCTGTCATTCAAATCCTGTTCTTCAGTTTTCTTGCGTTTAATGAATGGCTTGTCAAGGTCATCATTTTTGCCTCCAACATTATTTTGAATCTTTTCTTGGAGATGAAAAGAAATTTCTTTTACTGAAACAGACTTAGGTCCAGGAAAAACAAGTGCAACCTAAAGCAAAGAAGCTTAAGTTAGCGGTGTGCTATTATGATCTTCCAAATTAATAAATTCTGACTTAAAACTTTAAGAGGGAAAAATATGTTGAGTATCTGAGAAACAAGCATTAGGTTCTATTATATGTGCCTCTTTAATATATATGGTAAAGTTTTTGGCTCTTCCCTAGTAATTTATAATCATAATATACTACCTAGAATTATTTCTGTACTTCAAAATAAGTTATTCACCTACTGAGAGAAGCTCAGTTAATTGTACCTTAAATCAAAAAACTAAACTCTATAATATTTCATAAGCTAAAAGGCAAAGTATGGGGTACTTTGTAAAAGAACCATTGAAAAGTGCTCAATAATTAAATACCATTTTCACCTATATAATAAGCAATGATAAAACAAATGATACAGCGAATGCTGGTGAGGAAAGGGTGTAATAGGCCTTTACAGCCATTACTGACATCAGGTTTAAATAGTATAACTCTTTGTGAAAGCAATTTGGCAATTTAAGTCAAGAGTCTTGAAATGTTCATACCCTTTGGTCAAATAATTTCACATATGGGAATTTATCTTAATAAAATAATTCTAAACACACATACTCACAATACCCAGAATATTTGTTAAAGTATATTTATTACAGTGAAAAACTAAAACTAAAGAAATCTAACTTTCAAGGAATAATTCAGCAAATTATGGCACCTCCTTTCTTTCAGCATGTTTTTACTGAGACCTTATATACTGTACTGTATATCCAAAGTACAAAAACTCCTGCCACAAAGCAGGCACCCAGTAAATATCTGTTAAATGAACAAATGTTGATAGAATCACGGATGTTACCCTCCATACGTTTCTCTATTTCCCAAGTTTTCTTGAATGAAAATGTATCATTTTTAATATGAAAAAATAAATATTAAAATAAACTTTTAAATTTGAATTTATAAACTTCGACATTATAAAAGTTTTTCAGACATTCACGATGCATACCTACATTTCCCCCATACCCAATAAGCAAAGTCCAGGGCTTCTTAGTTTTCTTGGACTATAAGCATGTCACATCTTTTTATGTTACCTAGCACTGTGTTCTATTTAATTGACATAGATGATAACCTAGCTGACCAGAGAAGGAAATACAAATATATTCCTAGATCCGAAACTCATATGTTATTTACAAACACAACTTTCTATAAACTCAACCAAAAAATAGAAATATACTGATAGGAAAGGAAAAACTTACCAAGTTCTTCCTTGAACAAATGAATGTATTTTTAATTTTGCTTCTAAATTAACCATACCAACAAGTGTTCCCCCAAGAGACCTAAAAGGGTTTATGTGCTTCTTTCAGAAGTATTCAAGCCCTGGTTTTCTGAGATCTATTGCAACATCACATTTCAACTAGTGAAAACCAATTAAGAATCTAGAAATGAGCAAGGAAGGCCTCTGAGTAGCCAAAAGAAATATTACAAAGGCCATGTACTAATGCTCTTAATTTAGAGAGAATTTCTAAAAATCCTTCTACCTTAGTCTGTCTCTTCTCCTTCTGGAGAAATTCCAACAACTTTTGTAATCTGGATTCTCAGTTTGCATCAAATTAGACTATCTATGTGTAGTATAGGCAGAAGAATGGAGACGGGAGAAAAGTAAAAGCAGGCCTAGTAGTACTGGCAAAGAGTAAAAACCTGAAGAAATAATGCAGACAAACAATAAAAAGTAGAAAGACAGACTCAAAAAAGCTCAACATCTAGGATCATTTGATCTTTGAAGACAATGATGAAGTAAACTGTGCATTGTTTAGTGCTATATAAGATTTAACCCTAGATCACTAAACAAAATGTTAAATTATGTTCAAGTAAGTTCAGAAAGGCAATGGGGTTTAAAATTCATTTTTTGATTCAACGTGAAAAGTTGTAAAAAAAAAAAAATAAGCTGCCTACTTCATGGTCCTTTTCTTCATATTCTGGAATACAAGGATATGTATAAATATTCACAAATTCAGGTGCTAAGAGTTTTGCATGTATAGCAGTGCTTTTGCCATCTGTTTCATTTGGATGTTTAATGATGTCAATCTTCAATGGAAGCTAAAGTTTAAAGAAAAAAGACAAATGAACAAAACAAATATAAAAATTCTAATTTTTACATTAACAAAAATGGTCTTTAAAGCTTAAATAGCAAGCTCACACTAAGAGCCTATAAATACACTTACAGATTGAAAAGTCATACTTTTCTAGAACAAATACTAAGAATGGTAACAGTCATAAAGGAAACACAAATTTATTCCTCAATATTGTTAATCATGTACTAGAACAATTACTTTCAACTCATTTAACATAGAATCTTCTCTTATAGCAATGTTCCAATGTCACTTTCATTTAAATCACATTGGCACTGAGTCATACTCCTTGCATTTCAATATCTGTGCCAAGAACATTTTTTATAATTCCTATAAACTTTTAGGTCTATTAATTTTATAATATATTAAAGGGAAACATAAGTTTGGGCAAAAGCTTTAGATCTAAAACTCAAGCTAAAATTTTGTTCCTTAAACATCTTCTGAGGTCAAAGGTATTATCTTTTATTTTAACATCATGATTCTCAGCATAATTAACAGTACAAGTGAAATTAATTATTAACTGGAAAAAACAGTAACAATGGTTGTAGGAGAAAGAAATATATTTCTTATTTATATAAGAAATAACTCTCTTCAAAATCATTTTGCCTATTTTCCTTAAGGTTTCATTATTTAATTACTATGAACTATGTCCTGTCTCTATGCAAAAATATTATCTACAAATTTCTTGAATTAGGGGCCTCCCGAGCCCCGCAACGGAAGAGGCCACAATAGTGAGAGGCCCGCATTCCGCAAAAAAAAAAAAAAAAAAAGAAAAAAATTTATTGAATTAGATTTTTCTATTTTTTCACTGACTTGTTTGGTTTAGTTTTCTGTATAATGCTTGTACAAGTCCTGCATTCAGCCATGATTATGAAAATAAAAGACAAGTCATATCTCCCCCATTATATACAAGAAACTCTCTGAGATGGATTCTTCGCTGTAGAGTTCAAATGACTTATTTGTTATGATAAGCACTCTTCCAGCTCCCATCCCACACTAAAAGGCAAGAATCTAGGCATTTACCCTGGGGCACATAGCTATTTTACCCTGGTTACAAAATAGTTACAAAACTATTTTTCTTGTTTTTTAAAACAGCTTTATTAAAGAGATAAAATTGATACAATAAACTAAACATATTTAAAGTGTACAATCTGATGAGTTTTAACATGTTACACCTTTGCACTCATCACCACAATGAAGATAATGAACAAATCCATCACCCCCAAAAGTCTTCCTGTGCCTCCCTCCTTCCCCTTTTCCCCATCAACTACCACACACAGTCCTTAGACAACCATTGATCTGCTACCACTATAGGTTAGTTTGTATTTTCTAGAATTTTGTATAAATGAAATCATAAAATATGTACTCTTTTCACCTGATTTCTTTCACTTAGAATAATTATTGTGAGATTCATCCATGCTGTGTGTATCATTAACTCCAGAACTATTTTTTAAAGGGCAGTTGCTGTATGCTACTAGATGATCCCAACCGTATATAGTTTATCTTTCAGAATGATTAAATGGAAAGAGGACAGTATATACCCTAGAATGGCCATAAATATCCCCAATAGTTTTCAATCTAGCGTTTCAAAACCCATGTCTCCTACCCTCCCACTTAGGCCTAGTGATCATTTATAAGTTAGAGCCAATTGCTTCAAATCATCAAACCAACTTCTAGTTATAGAAAATTTGCCATTTAAGTGGGCAGTTCACAAACGATTTTACATCAGTCTACCTCTGGCTGAACTCTACATCAGACTTTCCTCATGACGCTCAGTCCCAGCTGATACTACATTCCCTTTCCCCAGGGTCTCTCAGTACCAGCTCAGCATTATCTCAGCCCAGGTAAGATAGGAAAGAGGAAAGAAGAAAAAGAAAGCAGCTCATGACAAAGTATTCTAATACTAATGAAGTTGACTTTCTAATACGGCTGATGAGTAGAGCTGAAAATTCCAAAGGTAATCACCAACATTTCTGATCAGCTGGCTATCTCTGAAGGACATCATTTAAATAAAAAATGCAGGACTGAATGTTATTAATGTATTTTACAAATCATGAACCTAACTATTATGGACTAACATCTACAAGTATAAAACAATTATGCAAAATTTGTGCTCAAGAAGTATTCCTGGGTGTCAGTCCAGGTATCTTTAGTTCCCCCTGAGTAAGCCTGAGAATTATGATACTATGAAACAAAAGCACAGACACGGGTCAAATCATGGAAATAGGTAAATATATGTTTGTGCTCTAGTTCACACATTTTAAGGGAAGATACATCTTAAGTAATGACAGGGTGCAGAGTAATACCACTAGAGTTGACCAGACTGAGTTCAAGTAGAGATGTTCTGTTTTCAAACATTTAAAGAAGATCAACCTGTTCTCTAACATCTATGTTTCCTATAAGAGATTTACCACAAATCTTTCTGCCCAAATTTATCAAAATGCCATTAGCAGAAAAACCTAAGCCTTTTTCCATGTGATTATCAACTTTCCCAAAGAGAGTCTTTTCAATTCTAGGACTCTAATACAGCTGAAACTTTCTTCTATCTTATGATTTTTTTTCTCCTTTTTTAAAAAAAAACCAAGAGCACCTTTTACCTTTGCTTATGCATTTGTCACAACATTTAAAAAATTATACTCTGCATTAAAAAGATACATATTTATGAATTTAATCCCTAGACTAAAATTTATAGCTTGGGAGGTACTTACTCATTATGTAGTCATCTTCCCTTCCCAAGCAGGCTATCTAAAAGCAAATGCTAAACAATTTGTAAAAATAAAAATAAAGTAGAAATTAGAAAGAAAGTTTTGTAGAGTTTTTATTACTACTAATAGTATTTTAGTATTTATATTAACATACAAAATTTTATTTCTGGTAATTAAAATAAAACACTTCAGAAAACTCTGCACTGTCCAGTAGGCCACTTAGAGTTGATCAAACTCTTGGCATAGTGTTTTGAGTCATTTTGATTAAATAGTGGACATTAGAACACTGATTTGAAAAATAATCCTCAATTATTAAATTCCTATGAAACATTAGCTCTGCCAATATATTATTAACTTTTATTATTCTGATCTTCAATCCTTTTGAACAAAATATATCTTAAGATAAAACTTTTAATGGGATATTTTCTATATGTGGCTATGACATAAATAGAAGATGAAATGATTCTGTGTATACCTCCAAAACTATACTTCAAAATGTAATATTCTTATAAGATAATGGCAACTTAAAAAGAATTATTGTCCTCAGGCTCTCAGTTTTTCTGAGGTAACTGTGAAGCTGACTGGATTCCATTCTTACTTATTCTTGGCCAGTAAACTTCCCAATAGCCTATAAGAGTGATCTGAGAGCCCTAAGCAGACCATGGACTTGCCAAGGTGACATGTAGGCTAAACTACAATTCAAGTAACAAAATATGAGTGTTAAAGTATTTTTCTTACTTGAAAATTTAAATGAACCTTAAAATCACCACATTAAATATCTTTAAATATAGTTACAACTTATTTTCTTACTGGCAAGTTCTAATGAGTCCATGTGTAGATTTGGTCTCTTTAAAGTCCTATCAGGCAGCAGTCAAATTTCATACTCTATTTGATTTACTCCTAAAGTTCGGGTCACCAAGTTAACATACACATAATAAATATTTTGATTATGTAGACATGATGGTCTACAGACCTTTTTTATCTACTCAAAAATAGTCTTGGTAAGCAACAAGTATAAGGTAAGCAATCAATTCAAATCAATTTTTTAAATCTGGCTTTAAATCACGACAATTATAACACAGCCCAATGAGTAGGTCTTAGTCTTTTCAATTTTAATTTTGTTTAGTTTTGGTCACTGACATGTGCTCCATCTCCACGTACAGGATGGAGCTAAACTCATGGTTTTGCCTAAGCAAAAATCAACCCTAGTTCCTTCAGGATATGTTTTCTCAAAGGGCAGTTCAAGGCCCTTGAGGTAGTTTTTGAGGCTCCTTCATGTAGTCTGTAAACTTGTCTCTTGTAGTATTCAAGTTTATACCACGTTTTTTTCTATGTAGTAAATGAACTATAATCATTAATTTTAAAAAGTAACTGATTTTATTAAAAACAAGAGCATTCATCTCAGATGCAAGTGCTTTGGCAATGTGTGCCTCATTTTCTAGAGATGAGGAAAAAAATATAGGTTTACCAATCTACAAGATTAAACTTTCTATTAATATAACTCATTTTCATAATAATATCATTTATCAAGCTTATCATTTATATTAGAGTAGGTATATATGAGACGTGTTTTTAAAATCTATTTTCCTACTTCCAAACAATTAAATTTCTCACCAACCTTCACACGTGGTATCTGTTCAATAGGTACATTCTCAACTGGGACGTAACATGTATAGCAGTAGAACATTCTTGAACCACCACACCTGAGACATTTTGATCTTCCATTTTGCTGAGCTTTTTGAAGAACTTCTTGAGATGCTAAGCATAAGTTTTGAAGAGGATATTCTGCAGCTATGGATGTAGTTTGTGACTGTTGTATTTCCACAAATTTTGAATTATCTTCTTCCCTTTCTTTGAGAAATATAGGTGTACTGAGAGACATTTTTCATTCAAACCAAAGTTTAACTTTTATTTCTAAAACACATATCATAGATGCACTGAAAAAAAAAGTGGGGGGCAAAATAAAAAACAGAAAACATTTTACTCACTGTTTCTACCAAAAAAAATTACTCAATTTAATTCACAACTGTGTGCTGTTTTAAGTATTTATTAACAAACGTTAATAAGTTTTTTAAACCACTAAATTAGCATGCTTTAAAATACAAAATTAAAAAGCAATAAATTCAAAACAATAAATTACCCTTTTAAGCTATTCCCTCCATAAAAATAGGAAGGCTCTTGCCTAGAAAAATTATTTCAAATATAAAGTTTAGGTATGAACGATCTATCTTTCAGTGACTATTTTTGTTGCAGAAACAGTAATTTTGTTTAATATTAGGAATGTAATGTTTTAATGTTAGTATCAGCCAGGAGAGTATTCAACCCTGTAAGCTCTGACTTTCAATTAATATTACATGATATCAGATCTCAGTCTGAATGCTAATGAAAATCCAAGGTTCCAGTGAAATCAGTAAAATTTAGTTGGTTATGTTCTTAAAGATGTAGTCTTCTCCAACATAAATTATAACACATAAAAATATAACTAAACATCCATTAAAATGAGAGGCATTCATTACCAATTATAACATGTAAAATATCCCCAAAGGTGAAATACATGACTATATATAAAGATATATGCATATATATAAAGATTAAAGTGTAATCTTATAAATGTTAAAATTTTACAGAGTAACATCAATGTTTACCCACTCTAAGAATTCACACTGCTTTTCAAAAATATATACCATTCAGATTCTTCAGTTCTAGAGGTAAAATAGTAATTTTCCCACTTAAATATTTCCTTCAAAGAAGGATGATGGCTGCCAAAACTGTTATTCAAATATTTTGTAAGCACAATATACTTCGAGGGAGAAAAGAGACTGGGGCCCTTTTGATTTGATATGCATTCCAAAGCTGTAAAATGATTCTCATATTCTAAAGCCTTATGGCATTGTGGTGTTTAACTATGAGACTCCAGGCACTTTGAGTACAAACACTGACAGGAGAAACGCTGTGACTACAACAGAAAACTTTCTGTGCTCTCCCAAATAGAAAGTGAACAGAGTCCAGTGGAACATAATATACAACATAATTTACTAACAAGAAGTTAGTGATACTAATTTAATTAGTCATCAGGAGCTTTTAACAGATTGTAAATCCCAGGGAGCTTGAGACTCAAATAAAGAAGTATAAAGAAAAAAGATGCTAGTCATTGAAGGAAAAGTAAAATATACTTGCCAAACCTACCCAAGGGGAAAGCCAAAATACAATAAATATTTTTGATGTGTACTGATTAGGTACAGGTTTACATTTTGGGTTGCTCAGAGAAAGTGATATTTAAAAATGATGATCCAACCCCTTCTTCTTGCTTCACAAACGGAAAACATTATCTGACCTCCACTCCAAATCATCTACCTAAAAATGGCTTTTACCTTTGTCAATATGCCCTCAATGACTGAGAAGGTGCAGAACATTAAGCTGCCACCTTTTCTTGAGGCTCAGATCCTTTTAACATTGCATGACAGTCTTCGACCTTATCTCTAGGAAAATGTACTTACAGACACAATATTTTGCACACAGTTTCAGGTGGTTTGCAGATTTCTAGAGTCCATCTACAAATCTGGGTAAAGAAATCTTGCCTAAGATCAAAAATTCATTCTAAGGACAGGAGCAGACTTAAAAGACTGGGAAGAGATCCTATTAGTCTCCAGAAATCGGAGCTACAAATCCTTAGTTGGCCAACAAAAAGGTCAACTCTCACAAGCCAACAGAGGTCTCATCACCACACTTACGAAGTTAATTGGTACCTAAATCCTCTTGGTTTGGGTTTGTTCTGGTGTTGCCTGAGGTTCTTAAAAACATTTTTAGGCTAAGTCTTGAGTTATCCAGGTCATGGGGCTCAACTTAAAAAAGAAATTGGAGTGGTCTAATTCAACCTGACTCCATTTCTCTGGGTATTCCAGTAGCTATGTAGGGGTTTGCATGTGCTGCCATACCAGGCCTACTGGGGAAGTATGCAGTCCCCAAGGGTGTCATGCAAGTCAATGTGGTTGCCTGACATTCAGTGAAAAACTGCTGGTGAGTTTTTCTAGAGCCCCAAAGTGCACTCCTCCTGAGATGCCTCAGAACTATCCCCCTATATTTAACTTGGACTTCCATCCATATAACTAAATATCAGCAAAGCCTTATATACAATGTCCTTCCTCTACAAAAATCAGACAACACAAATACCTTCAGACAGTGAAAGGAAAATGCCTATGGCTCCCTGCCTTGCCCTGCCTACACACTCTCACCTATGGCTGAGGTGGCTACACAGAAGAGGTGGACAGTTCCAAGTTAGGGGTGACTCCCTCCAAAGGTCTCTAAAACCATATGATCAGGATACTTGTCCTGACCTAATCAACAGCCTGTCTCTAATATGTACAAATCATTTGTTGCAAACATGATGATTCAAAACTTTCAAAACATACTTGTTAACATCAAATATGTGTGGGAAATACAAGTGAAGTGGTGGGGGTTTCTGAGAAAACATTAAAAAACTTTATTCCTAAGAAATTAACAAATATTTTTACCTTGATGGTTCACCCATCATTCTGCAACCTGGGTTGAAAACAAATTAATTTTTTCTCCTTCTACCCTTTTACCCCCCAACTTAATTACTCAATCAAGTTGTATCATTTCTACCTTGCACATAATCCTCTATTTTTAGTCTCAAAGTCAGGACTCTAGACGGCCCATGGCAATCTCTTACACCTCTTTACTTTCATGCACTTGTTACTAGCTTCACATACTTAACTGGAAAAATGTACTTTAATTTGGAGTTACCTTTTAGTGAAACTATCCCTCCTAGCAGTCAGCTCTCCAACAGCAGAATTCTTTACGAATCTGTCTTATTCCTATGTTTTAGGACAGCATGAGGAATTCAACAAATACTTGTTAACTAAATCAAAACCATTCTGAAAAAGAAGTATCCATTATGCACCTGCCACTGAAGTATCTGACAAACCTTTATGGGCCATCTGCAGCATGGCAGAATTAGCAGCCTGGCAGATTTTTTTCTTTTTTTCTAAAATAAAAATGGAAAAGGCTCCTAGCTACAAGTTGACTCACTTCCCAATGGGACATTATATAAAACTCCCATATCCTGTACTTTGGACCAATTCAGTACTAGATAAAACCCACTTCAATTTTTTTTCCCCTATTTTTAAGAACCTGGTCACATATGTACAGGTCCAACATCTAAGTTTAAAAACCCAAGGTACGAACTTTTTCATACAGGTTAACAGCACCCTCCATAGATACCACCCAACATGTGGTAGACAGACTGTCTTGCCTTAGTTTTTCATGGTACATTGGGGCTCCGACAGAAGTAATTCTTAAAATATTGTGGTTTTGAGTCAAGCAGCGATTTTACCATCCAACTTCGTGGAATTGGCAGCGTGCAATGTTAATATACTTCCTGACTTATCCTACATTCCCCCCAAATAATTCAGACATAAGGAACAGCCTCTTTGCTTATTATGTAATCATAACCTTAACATTTTAAATACATTGCATGGCACACTATGTCTGTACTAAGTTTCTCCTTCCCTGATGACCAATGCCCCACAAACCACTCCAAACACTAAAAAATAAAGAATAGGGTTCCTAGGGGACTAACTTTGCCTGGACAGACTTTTCATGGGGTGGAATGCAGTGAAAAAAAAATTTTTTTAGGGAAAATTTGTACACCCTTTTCCCAGAGGGCCCGCAAGATCTTAAAAATGCAAGCGCCCGCGCAGAAACCAGGTCCCCGCTCACAAAACGACACCGGCACGACCCCCGGCAGGGCCCGGCCAAGGAGCGTCCACTCTCGCAGCTGCCGGGCTCCGGCCAGACGGCTGGTCCCCACAAAGGCGCGGAGACCCAAACAAGGGATCTCGGTGGGACTCACACCTGCACAACCCGCGGGTCCTCGCACGGCTCCACGCGTCTTCCGCTCCTCCCAGGACCGCTGCGCGCGCCCGGCCCTCGTCCCGCCGAGCGCGGCGGAGCGCTTTCCGGGCAACACCGGAGGGAGGAGCCCAGCCGTTGCTAAGGCCGTTGCTAGGGCCGGGCTCAGCGCGGGCCCCTCTGGCAAAGGCAAAGAGCGGGGAGGACCGCGGTACGGGGTTAGACGGAAAGTCCCGCCTTAGCGTCTCCAGTGGTCGGTGGTGTCACCGTTTTCCGGAGAGACAGGATGGAAGACCAGGATCTCGCTCCGTGAGACTGACCCGGACCACTAAAGTGGGACGCGGTTCTCGAAACAAACTGTCAAGGTGCAGTTGCAGTGAGTTGTGAAAAATGCTGTTCCTACAGAACACTTCCCCATTTACCAATTCCCAAAATATTTTAGTCGTGAGAACTTTGTTCTATTACTTTTTTTAAGGCTATGTCAAGAGAAGTATTTCGTGCGCTGCATAGTAATGAAAGCTGTTAGAAAAATTATATCTTGATAATTTGGTTTGCTGTAAAGCTACACACTCGTGTAGAGTTGGGACTGCTTTGTGCACTTTTCCAGTTTGAAATTAAGTGTAATATGTGGATGGATTATTAAACCATTTTCCTTGTCCCACCTCAAAGCAAATCAAACAGAAGGAATGCATGTTGACGGTTGTGAGATTTAGAAACACAGTGACCGGACATTGAGCAATGGATTTATTGAATACTCTGAATTTAGCAAGTGAGAGATAAAAGACAGAACTTTACCCTAGAGGACCTTACGTATCAAGTTAAGCGTGGGTAGTACGGAAAATACAATATGACTAATAAATTATAGGAATTTCAAAAGAGGTCAGAGTGGTCAATGAAGTTTTATCGGCTGAACTTGAGTAAAGCCTTGAAGAATGATTATGGTTTAGGGCAGTGTTATTCAATGGGATGGTGTAGGTCCCATTGGTGGAGGTCCCATTTGTAAGCAAGGAAATCTATTTAGTCACAACTACACTTTTTAAAAAATGAAATGGTCTAGTGTGGAAATATCAGTGCATGGCACTTGGTGAAGTTAAGTTTTGCTTTATGGAGTTTTAAATTATGTATGTATGCATGTATGTGTGCATTAGGTCAGTTTTATAAAATGGATTTCTCATTGTGTGTTCTCTTAAAAAGTTTGAAAGCCACTGCTTTAGGGGGAAAGAAGAGTAGCAATAGCAAAATCTCCAAGCCAATGATAAATAATTCACACCTTTATCTTTTTAAACTAATTTAGTTCAAGCACACAGATTAAAAAGCAAATGATTCTGTTTATTAATTGGAGTGAGTATTGGGTTACTATTTTTTTTAATTGGGTTACTATTGCTATGTGATAAATTACTCCAAAATATTGTGGCTTAAAACAACCATTTTATTATGTTCATGAATTTTGTGTTCAGTAGAACATACAGGGACAGCTTTTTTTCTGATAACTCAGCTGTGAAGACTGAATGCTAGCAGAGCTCCTGTGTGTAGCCTCCCCATGTGGCCTGGGCTTCCCCACAGTATGGCAGTGGGGTAACCAGACTTCTTAGCCTAGGACCAGTGCTCCAAAGTCAAATGTTGCAATGAACAAGGCAGAAACTACATGTTCTTTTCTAACCTAGTCCCCAAAAGTAACACAGCGTTACTTCTCTCACATTCTTTTTATTATAAGTGAGTTTCAAGGCATGTCTAGATTTTAGGTGAGGGGACATAGATGCCACTTCTCAAAAGATTGTCAAGGAATTTGTGGCTGTTTTTTTAAAAACCAACACACTGAATTTACTGCTGTCACAGAAAACCCCAAAATTTCAGTGGTTTCATACAATAAATTTTTATTTCTCACAAGAAATCCATTGTGGCTATTACTAGTCAGATGAAATGTTAAACTTGAGAATGTAGGTTTCTTTTTATTTTTAGTGGTTGTGCTGTCTCCTACAACTTGGAGCCACAGCTTACCTGTCAAGAAAGAAAGCACGGTGAATCACACAAAAATTTTAGAGGTCATCCCTAAAAATGGCGTATGTCACTTTGCCCACATTTCATTGGCCAGAATTTAATCCAAGTTCCCCTCTAACTGCAAGGGAGCCTCAGAAATGTAGAGAAACATACAGGTATTGGTGAGCAATAACAGTTTGCCACATTCTAAGTTTTTAACCAAAACCCTGTAGTCCCCAACCCCTCCTCTTATCTCAATTCTTTTCTTGAAAGGAAAATTCTTTCAAGTATTTCAGATACTTCTGTTATTTATTCCATATGTCAAAATATACTGCAATTTCTTGATTTTTCACTTTCTGAAAGAAGGCAGTGATAAAGCTCTTCTATAACACCACTCCCAAGTGTGTGAACATTCCTTCTCTCCCTACCCCTACACACTCTTATCTCATCTCTCAATACTGTAGTATCACAGTTTTTGTTTAAATTAACATTTGTAAATATATTCAAGCGTGAGCCACATATGATCATATTAACATTTTTTTTTGGCAGTCCCTTTTTTTTTAACATCTTTATTGGAGTATAATTGCTTTACAATGGTGTGTTGCTTTCTGCATTATAACACAGTGAATCAGCTATACATATACATTTATCCCCATATCTCCTCCCTCTCACGTCTCCTTCCCACCCTCCCAATTCCACCCCTCTAGGTGGTCACAAAGCACCGACTGATCTCCCTGTGCTATGTGCCTGCTTCCCACTAGCTATCTATTTTACCGTTGGTAGTGTATATATGTCCATGCCAATCTCTCATTTCGTCCCAATTTACCCTTCCCCATCCCCATGTCCTCAAGTCCATTCTCTATGTCTGCATCTTTATTCCTGTCCTGCCCTGAGGTTCTTCAGAACTTTTTTTTTTTTAGATTCCATATATATGTGTTAGCATACAGTATTTGTTTTTCTCTTTCTAACTTATTTCACTCTGTATGACAGACTCTAGGTCCATCCACCTCACTGTGAATAACTCAATTTCGTTTCTTTTTATGGCTGAGTAATATTCCATTGTATATATGTGCCACATCTTCTTTATCCATTATCTCTCGATGGACACTTAGGTGGTTTCCATGTCCTGGCTATTGTAAATACAGCTGCAATGAACAATGTGGTACATGACTCTTTTTCAGTTATGGTTTTCTGAGAGTATATGCCCAGTAGTGGGATTGCTGGGTCATATGGTAGTTCTATTTTTAGTTTTATAAGGAACACACTATGCTATTCCTGGAGCGCCAGCCGGGATCGAAGCCATGCCCCAGGCTGGGGTTGTGGCAGCGGGTCAGGTGGTCCTGAGCCTGGACCCAGCCCTGTGCTTGGTGAGGGAGTTTGTCTTCAGCACCACCTGACCTCTGCTGGGAGGAACAGAGTCCAGAAGAACTCCTTGGCCAGCCCTGTCCAGGCACATGCAGGGTGTAGCCCCTCCCAGCCCCACCCTGCCTCAGAAGCCCAGCGTCCTCCCTGTGGCTGCTCAGCCCTGAGTTCTCTGTCTGCCCAGCCCTGAGTTCTGTGCCTGCCCCAGGATGACTGAGGCCAGCTTCCTGGGCCACCTGGCCTCACTGCCTTGCAGCCCCCAGGCAGCAGGTGGCCAAGTCTATGGCTTCTTGCTTCCCATGGGGCTTGCAGGGGGGTGGGTTTACACCTAGAGAAGAACCCAGAAGCACTAGACTCCCCTTTGGGCCTCCTTTATATTCCTCCTTTTACTCTGAGCTGTGAGTATTTTTAACCCTGTACATACGGCAGCTCTTTTGACACAGAGGCTATTTTATCAATTGTCAGTACCATCCATGTAGGATGATTCTCCATGGGTGTTTCCAGACTCAGGCTCCAATGGACCAGATAAAAGTGTTCTGTTTTGTAAAAAAGAAGAAAAAAAAAGATAAGGTGACCGAATGTGCGTGGGTTTATCTCTTGGCTTTTATCCTATTCCATTGGTCTATATTTCTGTTTTTGTGCCAGTACCATACTGTCTTGATTACTGTAGCCTTGTAGTATAGTCTGAAGTCAGGGAGCCTGATTCCTCCAGCTCTGTTTTTCTTTCTCAGGATTGCTATGGCTCTTTGGGGTCTTTTGTGTTTCCATAGAAATTGTGAAATTTTTCGTTCTAGTTCTGTGAAAAATGCCATTGGTAGTATGATAGGGATTGCATTGAATCTGTAGATTGCTCTGGGTAGTATAGTTATTTTCACAATGTTGATTCTTCCAATCCAAGAACATGGTATA
>NC_041224.1:89311692-89323458 GCF_002837175.3 Physeter macrocephalus
GCACAGGCTCAGCGGCCATGGCTCATGGGCCCAGCCGCTCCGTGGCATGTGGGATCTTCCCAGACCGGGGCACGAACCCGTGTCCCCTGCATCGGCAGGCGGACTCTCAACCACTGCGCCACCAGGGAAGCCCTTCTGTAGGGTTTTTATCATAAATCGGTGTTGAATTTTGTCAAAAGCTTTTTCTGCATCTGTTGATATGATCATATGGTTTTTCTTCTTCAATTTGTTAATATGGAGTATCACATTGATTGATCTGCGTATATTGAAGAATACTTGCATTCCTGGTATAAACCCCACTTGATCATGGTGTATGATCCTTTTAATGTGATATTGGATTCTGTTTGCTAGTATTTTGCTGAGAATTTTTGCATCTATGCTCATCAGTGATATTGGCCTGTAGTTTTCTTTTTTGGGGACATCTTTGTCTGGTTTTGAATTTGGGGTGATGGTGGCCTCTTCGAATGACTTTGGGAATGTTCCTCCTTCTGCTAATTTTGGAAGAGTTTGAGAAGGATAGGTGTTAGCTCTTCTCTAAATGATAGAATTCACCTGTGAAGCCATCAGTCCTGGGCTTTTGCTTATTGGAAGATTTTTAATCACAGTTTCAATTTCAGTTATTGTGATTGGACTGTATATATTTTCCTTTTTTTCCTTGTCAGTCTCTGAAGGTTGTGCTTTTCTAAGAATTTGTCCACTTCTTCCAGGTTGTCCATTTTATTGGCATATAGTTCCTTGTAGTAATCTGTCATGATCCTTTGTATTTCTGCAGTGTCAGTTGTTACTTCTCCTTTTTCATTTCTAATTCTATTGATTTGAGTCTTCTCTCTTTTTTCTTGATGAGTCTGGCTAATGGTTTTTTAATTTTGTTTATCTTCTCAAAGAACCTTCTTTTAGTTTTATTGATCTTTGCTATTGTTTCCTTCATTTCTTTTTGATTTATTTCTGATCTGATCTTCATGATTTCTTTCCTTCTGCTAACTTTAGGCTTTTTTGTTCTTCTATCTCTAATTGCTTTAGGTCTAAGGTTATGTTGTTTATTTGAGATGTTTCTTGTTTCTTTAGACAGGATTGTATTGCTATAAACTTCCCTGTTAGAACTGGTTTTGCTGCATCCCATAGGTTTTGGGTCATCGTGTTTTCACTGTCATTTGTTTCTAGGTATATTTTGATTTCCTCTTTGATTTATTCAATGATCTCTTGGTTATTTAGTAGCATGTTGTTCAGCCTCCATGTGTTTGTATTTTTTACAGATTTTTTCCTGTAGTTGATACCTAGTCTCATAGCGTTGTGGTCGGAAAAGATACTTGATATGATTTCAGTTTTCTTAAATTTACCAAGTCTTGAATTGTGACTCAAGATATGATCTACCTGGAGAATGTTCCGAGAGCACTTGAGAAGAAAGTGTACTCTGTTGTTTTTGGATGGAATGTCCTATAAATATCAATTAAGTCCATCTTGTTTAATGTATCATTTAAAGCTTCTGTTTCCTTATTTACTTTCCTTTTGGATGATTTGTCCAGTGGTGAAAGTGGGGTGTTAAAGTCCCTTACTATGATTGTGTTACTGTCGATTTCCTCTTATATGGCTGTTAGCAGTTGCCTTATGTATTGAGGTGCTCCTGTGTTGGGTGCATAAATATTTACAATTGTTATATCTTCTTCTTGGATTGATCCCTTGATCATTATGTAGTGTCCTTCTTTGTCCCTTGTAATAGTTGCTATTTTAAAGTCTATTTTGTCTGATATGAGAATTTCTACTCCAGCTTTCTTTTGATTTCATTTGCATGGGAATATCTTTTTCCATCCCCTCATTTTCAGTCTGTATGTGTCCTAGGTCTAAAGTGTATCTCTTGTAAACAGCATATATACGGGTCTTGTTTTAGTATACATTCAGCCAGTCTATGTCTTTTGGTTGGAGCATTTAATCCATTTACATTTAACGTAGTTATTGATATTTATGTTTCTATTACCATTTTCTTAATTGTTTTGGGTTTGTTATTGTAGGTCTTTTCCTTCTCTTGTGTTTTCTGCCTAGAGAAGTTCCTTTAGCATTTGTTGGAAAGCTGGTTTGGTGGTGCTGAGTTCTCTTAGTTTTTACTTGTCTATAAAGGTTTATTTCTCCGTTGAATCTGAAGGAGATCCTTGCTGGGTAGAGTAATCTTTGTTGTAGGTTTTTCCCTTTCATCACTTTAAATATGTCCTGCAACTCCCTTCTGGCTTGCAGAGTTTCTGCTGAATGATCATCTGTTAACCTTATGGGGATTCCCTTGTATGTTATTTGTTGCTTTTCCCTTGCTGCTTTTAATATTTTTTCTTTGTATTTAATTTTTGATTGTTTTATTAATATGTGTCTTGGCATGTTTCTCCTTGGATTTATCCTGTATGGGACTCTCTGTGCTTCCTGGACTTGATTGACTATTTCCTTTTCCATATTAGGGAATTTTTCCACTATAATCTCTTGAAATATTTTCTCAGTCCCTTTCTTTTTCTCTTTTTCTTCTGGCACCCCTGTAATTTGAATGTTGGTGCGTTTAAGGTTGTCCCAGAGGTCTCTGAGACTGTCCTCAATTCTTTTCATTCTTTTTTCTTTATTCTGCTCTTCAGTAGTTATTTCCACTATTTTATCTTCCAGCTCACTTATCTGTTCTTCTGACTCAGTTATTCTGCTATTGAATCCTTTTAGAGAATTTTTAATTTCAATTATTGTGTTGTTCATGATTGTTTTTTGCTCTTTAGTTCGTCTAGGTCCTTGTTAAACGTTTCTTGTATTTTCTCCATTCTATTTCCAAGATTTTGGATAATCTTTACTATCGTTACTCTGAATTCTTTTTCAGGTAGACTGCCTATTTCCTCTTCATTTGTTTGGTCTGATGGGTTTTTACTTTGCTCCTTCATCTGTTGTGTGTTTCTCTGTCTTTTCATTTTGCTTAGCTTACTGTGTTTGGGATCTCCTGTTTGCAGGCTGCAGGTTCATAGTTCCCGTTGTTTTTGGTGACTGCCCTCAGTGGCTATGTTTGGTTCAGTGGGTTGTATAGGCTTCCTGGTGGATGGGACTGGTGCCTGTGTTCTGGTGGATGAGGCTGGATCTTGTCTTTCTGTTGGGCAGGACCATGTCTGGGGGTGTGTTTTGGGGTGCCTCTGACCTTATTATGAATTTAGGCAGCCTCTCTGCTAATGGGTTTGGTTGTGTTCCTGTTTTGCTAGTTGTTTGGCACAGGGTGTCTAGCACTGTAGCTTGCTGGTCGTTGAGTGGAGCTGGGTCTTAGTGTTGAGTTGCAGATCTCTGGGAGAGCTTTCACTGTTTGATATTACGTGGAGCTGGAGGTCTCTGGTGGACCAATGTCCTGAACTTGGCTCTCTCACTTCAGAGGCACAGGCCTGACACTCAGCCAGAGCACCAAGACCCTGTCAGCCACATGGCTCAGAAGCAAGGGAGAAAAAAATAAAATAAAATAAAGTTATTAGAATAAAAAAATAAAAAATTATTTAAAATAAAGAATATTAAAAAGTAATAAAAAAAGAAAGAAAGAAGAGAACAAGTTAACCAGAAAACAAACCGCCAATTTTAACAAGTGCTAAAAACTATACAAAAAAAAAAAAAAAAGACAGAACCCTAGGACAAATGGTAAAAGCAAAGCTATACAGACAAAATCACACAAAGAAGCATACACATACACACACAGAGAAAGAGAAAAAGGAAAATATATATATATCTATATATAAAATAAAAGGAAGAGAGCAACCAAATCAATAAACAAATCTACCGCTGATAATAAACTCTAAATACTAAGCTAAGATAAACGTAAAACTAGAAACAAATTAGATTTGCAGAAAGCAAACCCGAAGTCTACAGTTGCTCCCAGAATCTACCGCCTCAATTTTGGGATGATTCGTTGTCTATTCAGGTATTCCAGGGATGCAGGGTACATCAAGTTGATTGTGGAGATTTAATCCGCAGCTCCTGAGGCCTGGAGAAGTTTCCCTTTCTCTTCTTTGTTTGCACAGTTCCTGGGGTTCACCTGTGGATTTGGCCCCGCCTCTGAGTGTAGGTTGCCTGAGGGCATCTGTTCCCACCCAGACAGGACGGGGTTAAAGTAACAGCTGATTAGGGGGCTCTGGCTCACTCAGGCCAGGGGGAGGGAGGGAGGGGTACGGAATGCGGGGCGAGCCTGCAGTAGCAGAGGCCATGTGACGTTGCAACAGTCTGAGGCAAGCCATGTGTTCTCCTGGGGAAGTTGTCCCTGGATCACGGCACCCTGGCAGTGGCAGGCTGCACAAGCTCCTGGGAGGGGAGGTGTGGATAGTGACCTGTGTTTGCACACAGCCTTCTTGGTGGCTGCTGCAGAAGCCTTAGCATCTCATGCCCGTCTCTGGCGTCCGCGCTGATAGATGCTGCTTGTGCTCATCTCTGGAGCTCGTTTAGGTGGTGCTCTGAATCCCCTCTCCTTGCACTCCCTGAAACAATGGTCTCTTGCCTCTTAGGCAGTTCCACACTTTTTCCCGGACTCCCTCCTGGCTAGCTGTGGCGCACTAGCCCCCTTCAGGCTCTGTTCACATAGCCAACCCCAGTCCTCTCCCTGGGATCTGAACTCCAAAGCCCGAGCCTCAGCTCCCAGCCCCAACCCATCCTGACTGGTGGGTGAGCAGACAAGCCTCTCAGGCTGGTGAGTGCTGGTCAGCAGCGATCCTCTGTGTGGGAATCTCTCCGCTTTTCCCTCTGCACCCCTATTGCTGTGCTCTCCTCCGTAGCTCTGATGCTTCCCCCCTGCTACCCCCCCATCTCTGCTAGTGAAGGGGCTTCCTAGTGTGTGGAAACCTTTCCTGCTTCACAGCTCCCTCCCACTGGTGCAGGTCCCATACCTATTCTTTTGTCTCAGTTTTTCCTTTTTTTTTTTGCCTTACCCAGGTACGTGGGGAGTTTCTTGCCTTTTGGGAAGTCTGAAGTCTTCTGCCAGTGTTCAGTAGGTGTTCTGTAGGAGCTATTCCACATGTAGATGTATTTCTGATATATTTGTGGGGAGGAAGGTGATCTCCACATCTTACTCCTCTGCCATCTTGAAGATCTCCCTCCACATTAACTTTTAATACAGGCTTTTATCTTCCTTTGTCTTAATTGCCATATTTTTATGTACTTATTAATAATCTGCCCTCAGAAACTCTGCCAAAGTGATAAAACATTACATTCAAACACATCAATTAATCTAGCAGATTTTTTTTTCCTTCCAGATATTCCCTCTAGAGCATTTCAACCTCTAGTTCATTCAGTATCGGTTTCTTTTACCAATCCGATAATGCTCTCCTGTGTTGGATTCCTTGATTCCTTTTTCTTTATGGAATCCTTTGTTTTTCTGAAACATATCCTCTAGTAGCTTCCTGAGAAAAGGTAAATGTTGTTGACAGATAATAACTGCCCCCCCATCCTTGCCAAAGATGTCCACACTCTAATCTCCAGATCCTATGAATATGTTTTCTTATATGGCAGAAGGAACTTTGTGTATGTGATTAAGTTAAGGATCCTGCAATGAGGAAATTGCTGGATTATCTAGGTGGTTCCAACATAATCACAAACATCCCTATAAGAGAGAGATAAGAGGTCAGAAAGGGAAGAATATGCTACACTACTGGCTTTGAGTTTTGAAGAAGGAGCTAAGGAACAAAGCAATGTAGGGGATTCCTAGAAGCTGGAAAAAGCAAGGAAGCAAATTCTCCCCTAGAGCTTCCAGAAGGAGTACTATAGCTCTGCAGATCCATTTCAGGCTTCTAAACTGCAGGGCTGTGAGATAAGTAAGCCTGTGTTGATTTAAGCAACTAAGTTTTTGGTAATTTGTTACAGCAGCAATGTGAAACTAATACAGGGAGAAATGGTGATTTTTTTTTTAAACGGGCTTGCAGGTCTGAATTATGCCACGTACTTAATTGATGGGCTGCCTATATTTAAATTTCTAGGTTGAAAGTCATTTTCCGGAAATAATCATCTAAGTTCTTATCTTTTTTCCTCTGATTCTTTTCTTTAACCTTTTTTATTCTAGTTTCCAGATTTCTTCAGCTATTTTCCCCCTACAAACTTTGTTGAATAATTAACTTACAGCATTATATTTGTACCTTAATTTTCTTTTCTCTCATACCTCATAAAATGCTGTTTTGGTTTCAGAGATGCATTATCTTATCATATCTCTCTAAGGATCTTAAAGATGTTTTAAAAGTTTCCTTCTGTTCCCTGTATTGTCTGTATCCTCTCAGATTTTATTTTGTTATCTGTTTGGATTTCTATTTTTTTATTTTTATCTTTTTTGAAATTTTACAGCTATTTCTTAAATTTAAATATCTAGTAAGCCTAGGATTTCTGTTCGTATTGAAGAATAAAGATTAAAACAGTGATACAAAGCTCAAGCTCACTGTGTCTTCATAAGAGGATCAGATTTTTCCATTGGAAAATTCTCAAACATCTATAGAATAAAGGCACTAATGAAGATAAGATCAGAAATCAATGAAATTGAAAACAAATGTGCACTATAAGAAAGCAACAAGGCCAAAATTAGTTCTTTGAAAGGATTAATAAAATTGAAAAGCCTTAGACTGACTAAGTAAAAAGAGAAAACTCAAATAGTAGGAGTGAAAGTGGAAACATCCTATAGATGGTAAAAATAATAAGAGGATATTAAGAACAAATACTTATGTCAAAGTATTTAACATTTTTTGTTTTCCTTGCAAGACACAATTTATCAAACTCATGAAAGAGGAAATAGACAATCTGAATGATTCTATAACAATTTTGAGAAATTGCATCTATGTTAGTCTGTTCTAGCTGCCCTAATAGAATACCACAGACTTGGTAACTTAAAGAACAAAAATTTGTTTTCTCACAGTTGTGGAGGCCTGAAGTCCAAGACCAAGGTGCTGTTCGTGTTGGTTTCTGGTGAGACTTCTCTTTCTGGCTTGTAGATGGCTGCCTTCTCACTGTGTCCTCACATAGCCTTTGTGCATGCATGGAGAGAAAGATCCTTCTGGTGTCTCTTCCTCTTCTTATAAGGATAACACTCTTATTGGACTAGGGTCCCATCCTTATGACCTCATTTAAACTTAATTTCCTCCCCAAAGACCCCATCTCCAAACACAGTCACATTGGGGCTTAAGGCTTCAACATAGCACCCAGGAAAAAAATAGAGTCTGAAATGAAGACTTCACTGGATGCACTTAACAATGTTAATTATACAAACTGAAGCACAGAGAAAAAAAAGGTTGGAAAAAAAAAACCAGCAGGGGACTTCCTGGTGGTCCAGTGGTTAAGACTGTGCCCTTCCAATGCAGGGGGCATGGGTTTGATGTCTGGTCAGGGAATTAAGATCCTGCATGCCTCACTGCATGGCCCAAGAAGAAAAACCCAACAGACTCAGTGACCTGTAGAACAATCTCAAGCTATCTAACATAGATGCAGTTGGAGTCCCAGAAGGAAAGATGGGCAGAAGAAAAAAACATTTGAATAAATAATGATGGATAATTATCCAAATTGATGGAAACTATAAATGAACACATTCAGAAATTCAGCAAACCCAAACAGAATTAAGAACGGAAGGACCATGGGAAGGGAGGAACAGGGAGGGAGGGAGGAAAGCAACCCCACTGACTGCTGAAAACCAGTGATAAAGATAATATTTTAAAAACAGCCAGAGGAAAAAGACACATTACATATAGGAGAACAAATATAAAATGATTAGAACATGTTCCCTTCTCCTTTATTTTCTGCAAGAGTATGTGTAAGATTTATGTGATTGTTTCCTTAAATCTTTGATATAATATACTTGTGAAGCCATTTGAGTCTGGAGTTTTTCTTTGTGAGATTTTTCATTACAAATTCAATTTCTTTAATTGTCATAAGGTATTTACCTTTGGTAGCCACCTAAGAGGAATTAAAATGTATCCACACACAGACTTGTATGCAATTTTCATAGCAGCTTTTTTCCATAATAGCTCAAATCTTTAAACAAGGCAATACACACACACACACACACACACACACACACACACACACACACACACACACACACAAAAGGGAATACTACTCAGCAATAATATGCAGTAATCTTGGATATTTCACAGAAAATTTATGTTGAGCAAAAAAATCCGGATACAAAAGAGTACATATTGTTATGATTCCATTCTTATGAAATTCTAGACCAGGCAAAGCTAATTTATAACTAACTAGTCTATAGTTACAGAAAGCAGATCAGTGTTGCCTAATGCCAGTGGTGGGATATTTTTGCGTGGAGTTGTAGGGATCAACAATAAAGTAGCACAAAGAAACATTTTGGGAGTGATCTAAATATTACACATTTTAATTGTAATGGAGTTTACATGGATGTATGCATTTTTCAAAATTCTTTGAACTGT
This sequence comes from Physeter macrocephalus, assembly GCF_002837175.3. Taxonomy (NCBI): domain Eukaryota; kingdom Metazoa; phylum Chordata; class Mammalia; order Artiodactyla; family Physeteridae; genus Physeter; species Physeter macrocephalus. The sequence continues at coordinate 89,320,083 of NC_041224.1, forward strand.
GACTTAAAATGGTAATTTTTTACATAGTAGTTATGTAGTAAATTATACCTCAATATAGCTGATTTAAATAGAAAAATCATTTATATTTCTATTTACTAGGAAGAAACAATAGAAAAGGACATGTTAAAAATACATTTGCAGTTTAAACACTTAAAACATACTATACAATAGGAACAAAAATCATCAAGTATCCTGTGATAAATCTAATGAAAGATTGTCCAAGATCTCTAACAAAGAGTACCAAAGGAAATTTTAAAAGATCTAAATTAATGGAGAAATATACTATTTTCATGGGTTCAAAGATATAACATTGTAAAGATGTTAGTTACTCAAATTGATCAATATATGTCATCTAATCCTAATCAAAGTTCCAGTAGGTTTTTGCAAAATTTGACAATCTGATTCCTAAAACTTAAAGGGAAATGTAAAAGGATAAAAATAGTGATGAGCAACTCAAAGAGGAAAACAAAGCTGGAGTATGTAAACTATAACATATTAAGATTTAAAATAAAGGTACAGTTATTGAAACTGTATGGTATTGTCAAAAGAACAGAAAATTACACTCAAGGAACAGAACTGAGTGTCCAGAAACAGACCTACATCCTGACATATATGGTCACTTGAATATATGGCTAGATGGTACTGAAATGTAGCAGGAAACACAGTCTTTTAAAGTAACTGGTTCTGGATCAACTGGAAATTCATGTGGAAAAAAAAAAAAACCTCAATTTATTACCTCACCTAAAACACAAAAATCAATTCAAGGTAGATCATAGACTTAAATGTGAAAGTAAAGAAGTATGACATTCAGAAGGTAAAATAAAAGACCATCTTTTTACTTTGGGGTAGGTTAAAAATTTCTTAGATAAGATTAAAATGCATAAATAATTGACTTTACTAAGATTAAAGCATCATAATAAAAAGCATTAAAATGGTGCACACTATTTTGTCTTATCTGACAAAAGCTCTACATCATAACAATAAAAAATTAATAAAAATGCCATGAAATCAATATCAATAAAATCAGTTAAAAATACCAACTCCTAAATAAAAATTGAGCAGAAGACTTGAACATTTGCTTCACAAAAGAATATATCCAGATTGCCAACAAGCAGTTGATCAGCATCATTTTTCATCAAGGAAATGCAAATTAAAATCACAAGATACAACTACATGCCCACCAGAATTGCTACATTTAAAAGTATTGACAATACTCAATATACAGTAGTACTAAAGAATACTGTATTCTTTAGTAAGAATGTGGAATTACTGGAACATTCATACACTTCTGTTCAGAGTGAAAATAAGGCCAACCACTTTGGAAAACTACTTGACAATATCTACTAAAGCCAACCCAGCATTCCCACTCCCAGTTCTATATCAAATATACTAAAATATATTAAAAAAGATTTCATATTATCTTGATTTAATAATATACCACATAATTTACACAAACAGAAAAGGACTCAAATGTCCATCAAAAGTAGAATGGATAAATTTTGGTATATGCTATACAATAGAATATTACACAGCAAAGAAAAAACATTACTACTATATGTTGAAACAACATGGATGAATCTTACAGACACAGTGTCAAGTGAAGGAAGGTAGAAAGTGCACATATTGATTATTCCATTCAAATGAAGTTCAAAAATAGGCAAAACTTATCTAGAGAGGTAGAAGTAGGATACTGTTTATATTGGGGAGGCAAATGACTGGAAAGGAGTAAGACATTACTCTGGGTTACTAGCAATGTTCTGTATCTTGATTTGTACATTGGTTATAGGGGTGTATAGATTTGTAAAAAAAAAAATTATTAATCCTTACACTTAAGAGCTGTGCAGTTTACTGTATGTGTCTTTTACTTTAACAAAAAGATTAAGAAACACAAATTAGTTGCACATATGACTGGAAAAAACAAGCCATAATTATAACTATTATATTAATATTGGAACTGTAAATGAAGGCATAATTAAAGGTATTTTTAAAGAAATTGTGATAAAATGGATATAGGAGATAAGGAAGGAGAAGGAAGAGTCTAAGATAATTCAGACTTCAAACCTGGATGATTGTGAAACCTTTATAATTAAAAATAAGAACAAGATTTACTGAGTAAGGACTTGTGTTTCAAGCAATGATCATCAATTGTGTTTTGAAAATACTAGGTTTCAATTTAAAATGCCTAAATGAAAATATTTTTGCTCAAGTCTTCTATGAATCTTTAGAATAATGTGTCTTAAAAGTCATTATTATGAATAAAAATCAGTTTTAAACAATTACATAGAATTTTAAAATTCAAACATTAAAGATTACCACAAATCTCATAGCTTTGAATCCCACTCAACAATGATGATACATTAAAGACAATGTAAAATTATTATAACTGATTTTGGAATTCCTGGGGTAAACTACATGTGAGCATGATATATCCTTTTTATATCTGACTGGCCTCAAGTTGGTAGTAAGTTGTTAAAGATTTTTGTATCTATGTTCTTGAGGGACATTTGGTCTGTAATCTTTTTTTGTAATCTTGTAAGATTCTATTATCAAAGTTATTCTGGCTTTATAAAATGATTTAGGAAGTATTCCCTCCTCTATTTTTGAAAGTTACTATATCATCTTCTTTCAATTTTGGTAATTTTTTTTAAGGAATTGTCCATTTCATTTAGGTTGTCAAATTCATTGACATAAGTTTTAAATTATGTGCAGTTTAGTCATTTAATGTGTGCACATTCCCTAATGACATCCCCTTCATCATTCCTGGTATTGATCATTTATATATTTTCATTTTTTTAACTTCAATCTATTAAGGTATCATTTTTTTTATCTTTTAAAAGATCAGATTTCAGTTTGTTGAGTTCTCTATTGGTTTTGTATTTTTATTTCATTGACTTCTGCTTATATCTTCTTTTTTCCTTTTTCTACTTATTTTTTAATTCTTCTCAGTTTTTTTAGCTTCCTAAGCACTGTGTTTTCTTCTAAGCATAGATTTAGGTGCATCCCACAAATTTTAATACATTGTGTTTTCATTATCATTCAGTTAGAAAACCTTCTGATTTTTCTTATTATTTCCTCTTTGAGCTAGAAATGGATTATTTAATATTCAAGGATTTCCTAAATATCTTTTTGTTACTATTTTCTATTGTGGTCAAAGAACACACTCTGAATGATTTCAATTATTTGAAATTTTTGAGACTTGTCTTATGGTACAGCATAGGTTCATCTTGGTGAAGCTTCCATGTTCCATTACTTTAAAAGATTGTGGGACTTCCCTGGTGGCACAGTGGTTAAGAATTTGCCTGCCACAAGAATATACAGTGGAGAAAAGACAGCCTCTTCAATAAGTGGTGCTGGGAAAACTGGACAGCTACATGTA
>NC_041224.1:89324603-89377659 GCF_002837175.3 Physeter macrocephalus
AAGAGATATGGGAACATATGTATATGTATAACTGATTCACTTTGTTGTAAAGCAGAAACTAACACACCATTGTAAAACAGTTATACTCCGATAAAGATGTTAAAAAAAAAAAAATAATAATATGTTAAAATAGAGAATGGACTTGAGGATACGGGGAGGGGGAAGGGTGAGCTGGGACAAAGTGAGAGAGTGGCATGGACAAATATACACTACCAAATGTAAATAGATAGCTAGTGGGAAGCAGCCTCATAGTACAGGGAGATCAGCTCGATGCTCTGTGACCACCTAGAGGGGTGGGATAGGGAGGGTGGGAGGGAGAGAGATGCAAGAGGGAAGAGATATGGGGATATATGTATAACAGATTCACTTTGTTATAAAGCAGAAACTAACACACCATTGTAAAGCCATTATACTCCAATAAAGATGTTAAAAAAAAAAAAAAAGGAATCCACCTGCCAATGCAGGGGACATGGGTTCGAGCCCTGGTCCGGGAAGATCCCACATGCCACGGAGCAACTAAGCCCATGTGCCACAGCTACTGCGCCCGCATGCTGCAGGTACTGAAGCCCGTGTGCCCTAGAGCCCATGCTCCACAACAAGAGAAGCCACCGCATTGAGAAGGCTGAGCACCACAAGGAAGAGTAGCCCCCACTCACTGCAACTAGAGAAAGCCCACACGCAGCAACAAAGTCCCAACGCAGCCAAAAATAAATAAAATTTTTAGAAAAGATTGTGTATATTCTACAGTTGTGGGGTATAGTTGTTCTATAAATGCCAGTTAGGTTAAGTTCCTTGATAATGTTGTTCAGAACTTTTATCTCCTTACTGATTTGTGTGTGTGTGTACTTGATTCATTAGTTACTCAAAGAGATTTTAAAATCTATTGCCTATTATATTATCAGGCCCCTCAAGATGGCTGCTCTCTTCCTCTTTATATATCCCCTACTGGACCATCCCCTTCCCCAGCCAGTTATTATTCTAATCCTTAGACCAAAACAGCTCCACCTGCTAGTTTCTCAAAGAGAAACATCTGCCCTCATTACCGGAGGGGCTGTGAAGGACCCTCCTCTGACGGTTTCCCCGGTAACTGATGAGCCAACCTGATGTTAATTGCCCCTATAAATAGTAGCCTCCTTTTCCCGGAGTAGCAAAGATTAGTGCTGTGTTCTGTCTGCCATAGGAGGTGAGGTGTGGCTCCAGGCCTTTGGACTTGTAAAATTTCCTATCTATTAAGCTATTGATGTCTCTGTCGCTGTTTTCAGGTTCTTTCTTCAGTCTTGCAACTGAACAATTACAAGGCTTTCAGGCCTGTGAGGTGCAGCCCAACACCTATATTTCCCTTTAGTTTTATCAACTTCTGCTCTTCCTTTTGAAGCTCTCTGATTAGATGCAAATGCATTTGGCATTGGTATGACTTCTTAATGAAGTGACCTTTTATCAGTGTGAAATAACCTTATTTATATCTGGTAATACTCCTTGTCTTAAAGTCTACTTTGATATTAATATAGACACAGTTTTCTTGGGCTTCCCTGGTGGCGCAGTGGTTGGGAGTCCGCCTGCCGATGTAGGGTACGCGGGTTCGTGCCCCGGTCCAGGAGGATCTCACATGCCGCGGAGCGGCTGGGCCTGTGAGCGATGGCCACTGAGCCTGCGCGTCCGGAGCCTGTGCTCCGCAACGGGAGAGGCCACAACAGTGAGAGGCCTGCGTACTGGGATGATTAAAAAAAAAAAATATATATATATGTATATATATATATGTATATATATATATATACATATATATATATACATAGACACAGTTTTCTTATGTTTGGTATTTGCATGGTTCTAGAAATCCCGTTCGCTTCTTCTTTAGAATTTCTATTTATCTTTAAATACTCCATGCCCTCATGCACTATAATCCAACCTATATTTTAAAATCTTTAATGTATTTATAATAGCTGTTTTTAAGTCCTTGATGCTAATTACAATAACTGGATTCTTAGTGAATTGGTTTGTATTGACTGCATTTTCTTTTGATTATGGATCCCATTTTCCTTCTTTGTAGGTCTTGAAATTATATTGTGTATTAGACATTATGTGGAAAAAATTGTGGAGGCTGAAGTTTTAGTTTTGAGAGCGCAAGCCTTTTTTCTCTCCTTAGTACTTCAAGTGAGAGGCTGATTTTTTTTTTTTTTTAAATACTCCTAGATTTGAGTTGGGCTTTAGGGTTGGCTGCAGCTTTAATTAGATTGAGTTAACCTGTGACTAACCCAAATTCCAACCTCCCGCATCACAGCCACCTGTTATATCTTGTCAATGTTGAGTTGGTACACGTGTGGAATGAAGTTTTAGATATTATTGGTTCACCTTTGTACTCAATTCTGTCTGGGCTTCTGGAACCCAAGTACTATAAGAATGTGTTGGTTTATGTAAGTTCTGTATCTTTCCAGCCCCTCCTCTTCTGCTGCTTTTCTAACAAAACTCAGAAGTAAGACTTGGGGGCCAGAGAAGGGATTGTTTGGTTGAGTCATTTATTCTTTCATTTGGATATCTTTCAGACTCTGGTTCATTCCCCAGCTCATGCTGACTCTTGAGGCCCAGCTGATTTCTCTTCATCTCTTTGAAGTTACTGCTCTATGGCAGGGCAACTCTTCCCTCAGTGTATGCACAGAGCTCACTGTTGGGTAAGGAAGCTGCCACAGCTTTATGCTCACTTATAAAGGAGATGTTCCTCTCTGGATTTCAGGTCATCAAGGCTTACAGGGAGGGAGGCTTCATGGGCTTGCAAGCTGTGCAGTTGCATAGGACCTACTGATGAGAAGGCCCCTATACTAGGTTGAATAGATGTTACCATCTTAAAATTCTTATTTTTTGAACAAGGTACTCTGAATTGTCACAAATTATGTAGTCCTGCTTACTGACATCCACCACTTTTCACTAACCCCACAGAAAAGTAAGATTTTTATTTGGTCTGGGATTTTCATATTGTTACCATGGAAGCATCGGTGTTTTTGCATCCTTCTATATCTTACCAAGGTCATAAGTCTGTTTAATTTATGCCTCACCTCCTTTTAACTTCCCCCCTAGAGAACTCTGGGATTGTATATTGAAATTATCTGAAACTTTCCTATGCAAGTTTCACTTCTTCAATTCCTTTTTCTAATTCCCTTTAGTTGAAATTTGGGTATTTTTAGGGCTTTGTACTAGAAGTGGTTTGACAGCCATTACAAAGGGGAAAAAAAGGTAACATTTAAATTGCTTTAAATCGGCTCCTTTGTATTCTGTGCATTTCAAAATATACTGATAGCTTTCTTCTAGTGAAATTGCTATACTCACTATCCCTGAAGATTATATTGTGAACATTTTTTTTGTCTCTAAGCATTCTGTACACACCATCTCTTATTTCTTACTCTTCTCAATTTGGCTAGGCCTAGAGCCCGTGTTTTCCATAAAATTTCTTGACAGCTTTGTGCATCTTTGCTTCTGTACACTTGTTTTTTATGACTGTCACATATGCCCTTTATTTTATTATTGTATTATCTGTTATATATTTACTTATGTTCATCACATATTTTAAGCAGTATTAAGACAGTGAAATATTGTATTCAACCTCAAATGTGTAGTTATTTTTGCAAAACATGGGCTTGTGATTTGTAATCTTGATCATTTTATCTATTGATGTGAAATATGTTCTAGTAAATTAAACTATAATACAGTCTTTTCAGACATGTCATCATCAGAGCATTAGGGTATTATATTAGGATATTCTGAATTCCTGTTATTTTTGCTTTCTTCTCACTGGTTTTTCTTTCTCTAGAAATGGTTTTATTATTTTTTAAAATACCTACACATTTCTTTGACATTCGTCTACTCATTTATTCATTAATTTATGCACATCACAGTACTTAATTACGCACTGACCATTGGCCAGTCACTACATGAAATTTTGACACTTCAGCAGTGATTACACTACAGTTTTTGTCCTCATAGAGATACAAATCTGCTGTTGTTAATATAAAAAATCTTTTGGGGGGCCAAGGAGGGCTTCCTAGAGAAAGTAACTTTTAATTTGATATTTGAAATAAGAGTTAAATAGGCCAAGAATGAATTGGAGGGAGAGGGTTTGGGGCAGGGGAGCCTTCCAAGCAGAAGGACGAATGTGCACACAGTCTCTAAGGCAAGGAATAGCAAGATGTCTTGATTAAAATTAATTTGTCTAATGAAAGAATACATTTTCAACTTACAAAGAAACTACTAGTAAAAATGGGATTATTACTTACTACACTGAAACATTCAAAGATTTAAATTATTTTCACCAGGTCACTACTGTGCCTTTTAAAATGTTTCATCAGTAAGAGGAAAATGTTATTATATTACTGGCTCTGAATTTATTGTAGACACCATCCAAGATAGCCCCAAATATCTTGGAACTCTTGATGGAATTGGAAATGAGGATATTTAGCAGGATTCATATGGAGCTTTTCTCCAGGAGCAGTGTATGAGAGGGAGGCCTTTTACAGAATTTGGTTTGGAGGCTCAGAATTTAAACATTGATCTCTATCCCTTTTCAAAGTGCAAGGACTTAACAAAAGTGAATATTTAACAATATCTTATAGCTCTGAAAATTATAACTTAAGTCCAGTATCATAATGTAGTTAAATAAATTAGGTGTAAGCATCATATAAACAATCTGAATTTATGTTAATGAACAATATTGATTTTACTTCATTAGAAAATGCAAGAACCTCCAAAGAACATTGAAGAATTCTTAAAGCTTCAAAACTTGGTGAGTAGAATATCCTGTTTTATGGGACTTTGATATGTGACTGGTGCACATATCAGTCCTCTTCCTTTAGGAAAAACTAACAATTCTTTTTGATTGATTATAGAATTACTTTGTCAATTTAAAAAGAAATTGTTGAGAGTTTGATTAGAATTACAGTAGCCTTTTGAAATTACTTTTAGAAACTTAGTCCTTTTAAAAAATACATTCTAAAATTATATAATGTTAAAGCTATAAAGACTTTATGTGCCACCCTCATCTACCTCCTTAAATGTAATTTTTTACGTTTCAAAATTACCAATGTTTTTTTCTAATTATGACTAAGATAGTCATTTTAGAAAATTAAAAGAAGGAGATAAGCACTGAAAAGGATAAGCATCCTAATTTTATCATTTATAGATTAATCACATATATCTCACTATTTAAAGTAGGGAATTGATAATCTAATCAGGCTGGTAGAATTTCAAGATACTTTATTCACCTCATACTGTAATTCAGTATATTGGACAAGAATTGTGATATCTCAAGTCTGGCATAAAGGCTACCTTTTCATAAACCTTTGTGCATATTGTAAAATGTGTTCAAATTCATTTCCATTTTAGCCTTTCCCCACTTTTCCCAAATTCATTTCCATTTTAGCCTCTCCCCACTTTCCCAGTGTCCCTAACGATAGCAACTGATGACCCATAATGTAAGGACTATGTTTTCAAATCTGGCTGTCATTCTTTTCGGAGCACAGGCTCCCGACGCGCAGGTTCAGCGGCCATGGCTCACGGGCCTAGCCGCTCCGCGGCATGTGGGATCCTCCCAGACCGGGGCACGAACCCGTGTCCCCTGTATCGGCAGGCGGACTCTCAACCACTGCGCCACCAGGGAAGCCCCTGGCTGTCATTCTAATTTGACAGTGTTTGTCTCCAGGGAGTATATCTTGTGATCATATCTTATTTTTCTGAGATCTTTGTATTTTTGACACATCCAGATTTTAATGCTGGAAAACTTTCCCAGGTGGTTATGTGTTTTGTTTAAGATGTATGTTTATAGGATTTGGGAGAGGGCACTTAGGTATCTAAGTAATATTCTCTTTTTCCAAAATGGCAGGGGCATCTAGATCCTGCTGGGAAACTTCTCCAGCATTAAAAGCTGGGTATTATTCAGGTACCTGTTATCATTAGAGAATACAGTGGGTTTAGGAAGCTTTTAAAGGAAGAAAAATGGAAGTAGAATAGACCAACGCAGGTTTAAAATTTCTGATCTGCAGACTTCAGATTTATTCCTATTTAAGCTAAAATCTCAGAATATCTTACCCAAATTCCTCTTAAAGAGTCTCATCCTGTGAAAGTTCCTACTATTCCAGAAAGCATTCTCTTATTCACAAACCTTTAATTGTGTCAGCTATATTTCTTTGTTTTGGTATTAAATAATTTTATTAAAAGATGAACTTAGATTTGCAAATATTAATGTTGTGATTCCCCTTTCCTTCCCTTCATTTCCCTTTCTTTTCTTCCCTTCCCTTGTTCTCCTTCCCTTCCTGAGCAATGTAGTCCTAAGGCCATTTGGCAGCCAAAACAAGGCAGCATTCACATTGGCAGGGGGAGGGGAATGTTCTGTGGTCACCCAGAGCAGCCTTTCTGAACTCAGCCACTGTGGGGGAAGGATCCATGTGATACCACAGGTGTCGGGGTCCAAGGGGGTGATGATGGTATTCACATGTGGCCTCGGGTGGGGAGGTAGTTCAGGAAATGTGGAGGTAGGCTATGGCCTGGTATGAGAAGTCAGAGCCTAAGCAGGATGAGAGGGGCATCCACATAGTGAAGAGTCTGGCAACGGATAGGAGAGATTGGCTACCTGAAAAGATTGATCAAATAAGTACATATATTTAAGATAATGGCAGCTAGGTTTTTCACTGTTGGAGATGGTAATCATAATATGGAAACAGAAAACTAGAATGTTTGGAACTGGAATTAGAGTTATCAGTATGAACTTGTGGTTTTAATTGCATAGACTGAGGAACTGTTGTAGACGGAAGGGGACTAAAGACATATGATGCTTAAACACAATGTGTGATACTGAACTAGCCTTTTGCTATAAAGAGCATTATTGATTTAGTTGATGAAACTTGAGTAAACTCAGAGAATTAGATAGGAACAATGTAACAATGCCAGTTTCCTTATTCTGATGGTTTGTTTTTAGAAAATAAATGCTAAAGTATTCAAGGATGATGGGGTCATCAGTCAAGTAAGCAACTTATTTTCAAATGATAAAAAAAGTTTTGTAAAGCATCTGAAACTTCTAAAGTTTATGTTTTTTTTCACAAATTAAAAAAATGCATTTAATAAAAAATAATGCTATAGAATAAAGCCTCAATTACAGCTCAATTGATTTTTGAACTCTTCTATTTAAATTCATTTTAAAAAATGATTTAAGTTGTATTGTCTCACATTTTTTGCAGGATCACTGGCCAAAGGAAATCCATTTTGGGGATAATGATAAATTGTTATGTACTCTGAAGAAAATAAAAGAAGATAGTTCATTTACTTCAATTTATACACATCTATGGGGAAATGTCCCACGAGTACATGATGCGGCCATGGCCATGGAGTCAAGATTAGCAGAGTGTTCAGTTCTTCTGAAAAACCATGTCTCTGAAATATTTGAGTGGAACAGAATAATTTCCAGGACAAGTAAACCTTATTTTTTATATGCGTAAAGTAATTGTCACTTGTGTGTGTCTATCACTGTGTGTGTGTATTCTCACAATGAATGAAATCCTAAGATATAAAATATCAAAACATAAACATAAATTTATTCTATTTTAAAACCTCTTCATTTCACAATGGTCCAATTTGGATTTTTAATTGAAAGTGAACATTTGTTCAAAGAAAGTGTTGCTAGGATAAAGCCTAAAGCAGTTCTGACCTTTGAGCTGGAGCAGAGGTAACCAAATATCAGGGAAACAGGGTTGCATCAACTAATATAGTTACCAGAGACAAGCAAGTCAGCAACAGTCAGGAGATAAGACCAGTTAAACCTACCACCCAAAGTAAAAGGAGTGAGACTTGAACTGTATGAGCTAAGTTAATCTGTGGGAAGTACCTAGCATTCACTATTGGATAACTGCAGACTGAGTGAAAAGCGTATCTGTAAGTAATGATAATTTTTACTACTTTTCAGTATTTATATAACCTTTACCTAGTTGTGTTTATTAACACTTTCACAATAGTTTTAGATACTAATGGTGATTCTTATCTTTTTCTTTATTTAATGGGCAAACTTGTAACATATGTCTTTTTTTTTTAACATCTTTATTGGGGTATTATTGCTTTACAATGTTGTGTTGGTTTCTGCTGTCAAACAAAGTGAATCAGCTATGTGCATATGTATATCCTCATATACCCTCCCTCATGCATCTCCCTCCCACCCCTCTAGGTGGTCGCAAAGCACCAAGCTGATCTCCCTGTACCATGCAGCTGCTTCCCACTAGCTATCTATTTTATATTTGGTAGTGTATATAAGTCCATGCCATGCTCTCACCTCGTCCCAGCTTACCCTTCCCCCTCCCTCTATCCTCAACTCCATCCTCTACATCTGCTTCTTTATTCCTGTTCTGCCCCTAGGTTCATCAGAACCATTTTTTTTCCTTTTTTTTAGGGTCCATATATATGTGTTAGCATACCGTATTTGCTTTTCCCTTTCTGACTTCACTCTGTATGACAGACTCTAGGTCCATCCACCTCACTACAAATAACTCAGTTTTGTTTCTTTTTATGGCTGAGTAATATTCTATTGTATATACTACAAATAACTCAGTTTTGTTTCTTTTTATGGCTGGGTAATATCCCATTGTATATATGTGCCACATCTTTATCCGTTCATCTGTCGATGGACACTTAGGTTGCTTCCATGTCCTGACTATTGTAAATAGAGCTGCAATGAACATTGTGGTACATGTGTCTTTTCGAATTATGGTGTTCTCAGGATATATGCCCAGTAGAGAGATTACTGGGTCGTATGGTAGTTCTGTTTTTAGTTTTTTAAGGAACCTCCATACTGTTCTCCATAGTGGCTGTATCAATTTACATTCCCACCAACTGTGCAAGAGGGTTCCCTTTTCTCCACACCCTCTCCAGCATTTATTGTTTGTAGATTTATTGATGATGGCCATTCTGACCAGTGTGAGGTAATACCTCATTGTAGGTTTGATTTTCATTTCTCTAATGATTAGTGATGTTGAGCATTCTTTATTGTGTTTGTTGGCAGTCTGTATATCTTCTTTGGAGAAATGTCTATTTAGGTCTTCTGCCCATTTTTGGATTGGGTTGCTTGTTTTTTTGATATTGAGCTGCATGAGCTGTTTGTATATTTTGGAGATTAATCCTTTGTCAGTTGCTTCGTTTGCAAATATTTTCTCCCATTCTGAGGGTTGTGTTTTCGTCATGTTTATGGTTTCCTTTGCTGTGCAAAAGCTTTTAAGTTTCATTAGGTCCCATTTTTTTATTTTTGTTTTTATTTCCATTTCTCTAGGAGGTGGGACAAAATGGATCTTGCTGGGATTTATGTCAGAGTGTTCTGCCTATGTTTTCCTCTAAGAGTTTTGTAGTGTTTGGCTTTGCATTTAGGTCTTTAATCCATTTTGAGTTTATTTTCATATGTGGGGTTAGGAAGTGTTCTAATTTCATTCTTTTACATTTAGCTATCCCATTTTCCCAGCACCACTTACTGAAGAGGCTGTTTTTTGTCCATTGTATATTCTTGCCTCCTTTATCAAAGATAAACCCACATACATATGGTCACCTTATCTCTAGGCTTTCAATCCTGTTCCATTGATCTATATTTCTGCTTTTGTGCCACTACCATACTGTATTGATTACTGTAGCTTTGTAGTATAGTCTGAAGTCAGGGAGCCTGATTCCTCCAGCTCCGTTTTTCATTCTCAAGATTGCTTTGCCTGTTTGGGGTCTTTTGTGTTTCCATACAAATTGTGAAATTTTTGATTCTATTTCTGTGAAAAATGCCATTGGTAGTTTGATACGGATTGCATTGAATCTGTAGATTGCTTTGGGTAGTATAGTCATTTTCACAATGTTGATTCTTCCAATCCAAGAACATGGTATATCTCTCCATCTGTTTGTATCATCTTTAATTTCTGTCATCAGTGTCTTATAGTTTTCTGCATACAGGTCTTTTGTCTTCATAGGTAGGTTTATTCCTAGGTGTTTATTCTTTTTGTTGCAATGGTAAATGGAAGTGTTTCTTTAATTTCTCTTTCAGATTTTTCATCATTAGTGTATAGGAATGCAAGAGATTTCTGTGCATTAATTCTGTATCCTGCTACTATACCAAATTCATTGATTAGCTCTAGTAGTTTTCTGGTAGAATCTTTAGGATTCTTTATGTATAGTATCATATCATCTGCAAACAGTGCCAGTTTTACTTCTTCTTTTCCGATTTGGATTCCTTTTATTTCTTTTTCTTCTCTGATTGGCTAAAACTTCCAAAACTATGTTGAAAATAGCAGTGGGAGTGGCCAACCTTGTCTTGTTCCTGATCCTAATGGAAATGGTTTCAGTTTTTCACCATCAAGAATGATTTTGGCTGTGGGTGTGTCATATATTGCCTTTATTATGTTGAGGTAGTTTCCCTCTATGCCTACTTTGTTCAGGTTTTTTTTTTTTAAATTATAAATGGGTGCTGAATTTTTTCAAAAGCTTTTTCTGCATCTATTGAGATGATCATATGGTTTTTATACTTCAATTTGTTAATCTGGTGTATCACCTTGATTGATTTGAGTATTTTGAAGAATCCTTGCATTTCTGGGATAAAGCCCACTTGATCGTGGTGTATGATCCTTTTAATGTGCTGTTGGATTCTGTTGGCTAGTATTTTGTTGAGGATTTTTGCATCTATATTCATCAGTGATATTGGCATGTAGTTTTCTTTTTTTGTGATATCTTTCTCTGGTTTTGGATTCGCGGTGATGGTCGCCTCGTAAAATGAGTTTGGGAATGCTCCTCCCTCTGCTATATTTTGGAAAAGTTTGAGAAGGATAGGTGTTAGCTCTTCTCTAAATGTTTGATAGAGTTCACCTGTGAAGCCATCTGGTCCTGGGCTTTTGTTTATTGGAAGATTTTTAATCACAGTCTCAATTTCAGTACTTGTGATTGGTTTGTTTTTATTTTCTATTTCTTCCTGGTTCAGTCTCAGAAGGTTGTGCTTTTCTAAGAATTTGTCCATTTCTTACAGGTTGTCCATTTTATTGGCATATACTTGTTTATAGTAATCTCTCACGATCCTTTGTATTTCTTCAGTGTCACTTGTTACTTCTCCTATTTTGTTTCTAATTCTGTTGATTTGAGTCTTCTCCCTTTTTTTCTTGATGGGTCTGGCTAATGGTTTATCAATTTTGTTTATCTTCTCAAAGAACCAGCTTTTAGTTTTTTTGATCTTTGCTATTGTTTCCTTCATTTCTTTTTCATTTATTTCTGATCTGATCTTTATGATTTCTTTCCTTCTGCTAACTTTAGGGGTTTTTTTGTTCTTTCTCTGATAGCTTTAGGTGGAGGGATAAGTTGTTTATTTGAGATTTTCCTTGTTTCTGGAGTAGGATTGTATTGCTATAAACTTCCCTCTTAGAACTGCTTTTGCTGCATTCCATAGGTTTTGGGTTGTCATGTTTTCATTGTCATTTGTTTCTAGGTATTTTTTAATTTCTTCTTTGATTTCTTCAGTTATCTCGTTTATTTAGTAGTGTATTGTTAAGCCTCCATGGGTTTGTATTTTATACAGTTTTTTTTTCCTGTAATTGATATCTAGTTTCATAGCATTGTGGTTGGAAAAGGTGCTTGATACAATTTCAGTTTTCTTGAATTTACCAAGGTTTGATTTGTGACTCAAGATATGATCTATCCTGGAGAATGTTCCATGAGCACTTGAGAAGGAAGTGTATTCTGTTGTTTTTGGAGGGAGTGTCCTATAAATATCAGTTAAGTTCATCTTGTTTAATGTGTCATTTAAAGCTTCTGCTTCCTTATTTATTTTCATTTTGGATGATCTGTCCATTGGTAAAAGTGGCCTGTTAAAGTCCCCTACTCTGATTGTGTTACTATAGATATCCCCTTTTATGGCTGTTAGCATTTGCCTTATGTATTGAGATGCTCCTATGTTGGGTGTATAAATGTTTACAATTGTTATGTCTTCTTCCTGGATTGATCCCTTGATCATTATGTAGTGTCCTTCTTTGTCTCTTGTAATAGTCTTTGTTTTAAAGTATTTTGTCTGATATGAGAATTTCTACTCCAGCTTTCTTTTGATTTCCATTTGCAAGGAATATCTTTTTCCCTCCCCTCACTTTCAGTCTGTATGTGTCCCTAGGTCTGAAGTGGGTCTCTTGTAGACAGCATTTATACGAGTCTTGTTTTTGTATCCATTCAGCCAGTCTATGTCTTTTGGTTGGAGCATTAAACCATTTACATTTAAGGTAGTTATCAATATGTATGTTCCTATTACCATTTTCTTAATTGTTTTGGGTTTGTTATTGTAGGTCTTTTCCTTCTCTTGTGTTTCCTGCCTAGAGAAGTTCCATTAACATTTGTTGTAAAGCTGCTTTGGTGGTGCTGAATTTTCTTAACTTTTGCTTGTCTGTAAATGTTTTAATTTCTCCGTCAAATCTGAATGAGCTCCTTGCCGGGTAGAGTAATCTTGGTTGTAAGTTTTTCCCTTTCATCACCTTAAATATATCCTGCCACTCTCCTCTGGCTTGCAGAATTTCTGCTGAAAAATCAGCTGTTAACCTTATGGGGATTCCCTTCTGTGTTATTTGTTGTTTTTCCCTTGCTGCTTTTAATATTTTTTCTTTGTTTTTAATTTTTGATAGTTTGATTAACATGTGTCTTGGTGTGTTTCTCTTTGGATTTATCCTGTATGGGACTCTCTGTGCTTCCTGGACTTGATTGACTATTTCCTTTTCCATATTAGGGAAGTTTTCCTCTATAATCTCTTGAATATTTTCTCAGTCCCTTTCTTTTTCTCTATTGTGTTGTTCTTCATTGTTTGTTTGCTCTTTAGTTCTTCTTGGTCCTTGTAAATCATTTCTTGTGTTTTCTCCCTTTTATTTCCAAGATTTTGGATCATCTTTACTATCATTACTCTGAATTCTTTCAGGTAGACTGCCTATTTCCTCGTCATTTGTTTGGTCTGGGGGGTTTTTACCTTACTCCTTCATCTGCTGTGTTTCTCTGTCTTCTCATTTTGTTTAACTTACTGTATTTGGGGTTTCCTCTTCATAGGCTGCAGGTTCGTTGTTCCTGTTGTTTTTGGTGTTTGCTGTCAGTGGGTGAGGTTGGTTCAGTGGCTTGTATAGGCTTCCTGGTGGAGGGGACTGGTGCCTGTGTTCTGGTGGGTGGGGCTGGATCTTGTCTTTCTGGTCGGCAAGACCATGTCCGGTGGTATGTTTTGGGGTGTCTGTGACCTTATTATGATTTAGGCAGCCTCTCTGCTAATTGGTGGGGTTGTGTTCCTGTCTTGCTAGTTGTTTGGCATGGGGTGTCCAGCACAGGTACTTGCTGTCCATTGGGGGAGCTGGGTCTTAGTGTTGAGCTGGAGATCTCTGGGAGAGCCCTCACTGATTTATATTACGTGGGGCCCAGAGGTCTCTGTTGGTCCAATGTCCTGAACTCAGCTCTCCTATCTCAGAGGCTCCAGCCTTCCATCAGGCCACAGCACCAAGACCTTGTCAGCCACACGGTTCCAAAGTGACCCCTCTGTGATGCTCTCGAGGTTACAGTCATAGAGCTTTGTCAAAATGAGAATCACCTGTGATGAGAGGGTGTTCTTGGCTCCTGTGGCATCTCTGAGGTGCACAGTGAGGTTGGTTCTTTGAGTTGGAAAGACTGAAAACTGGATTAAACTGGCCACTGCAGGAAGCACTCCTGCTGCCTAGATGAAGAAGCTTTGCTCCTCATATATGTCTTAAGAATGATATTGGTTGTACTTATAAAGTATTTTCTGTGTATTAAATAAATATGATAGTTATATTATTTAGCTATTTAATATCCTTTTTTGGACCTTGAGTTTTCAAAATCTGAGAATGTGTTTAAATACAATAGTATTAAATTCACTACTATTACAATTTTCTTATTGAATTTTTTTTTTTGACTGAGTTGGGTCTTCGTTGCTTTGTGTGAGCTTTCTCTAGTTGCGGCGAGCGGGGGCTACTCTTTGTTGCATCGCAGTGGCTTCTCTTGTTGCGGAACGTGGGCTCTTGGTTTGCAGGCTTCAGTAGTTGTAGCATGCAGGCTCAGTACTTGTGGCATGCAGGCTCAGTAGTTATGGCTTGCAGGCTCCAGAGCGCAAGCTCAGTAGTTGTGCCACATGGGCTTAGCTGCTGTGCAGCATGTGGGATCCTCCTGGACCAGGGCTCCAAACTGTGTCCCCTGCATTGGCAGGCAGATTCTCAAGTACTGTGCCACCAGGGAAGTCCCTTATTGAATTTTTAATTATTTTAATTTTAAAAAATATTTTTATATTATACAAGCTACATATATATAGTCATGTGTGGCTATATAAACATATAGGGAGAGAGAGAGCACATGTGTATGCTTTTAAAAAATAATTTTCTATATATTCATTGTCCTCAGTGTGTAAATATCAGAGCTTGGACTCAAGTCTAGGTTATCTGACTTCAAAGCCCCCCATAGTCTTTCACTGGGCCATGCTCCAAAGTACTGTACTGTATTGAATATAAGGTGACAGTGAAACAACCAAATGTAAGTGGCTGAGCTATTTGAAAAACATGGGCTTGTTCAGTAGTAAGGGATTAAGGTAAAACTTTGGATATAGGAATAAGTACTAAAGATATATTAGTTGGAGCATGACATTTCTAAATAGCAAAAGGAAACAGGAGATACAATTGTTCAGCTAAGACTGTGTGTGTCTAGCATTATGCTTGTCAAATAGCTAGTTGATCTCATTGAATGGTTTTATATATAATCTACTTAAAGTATTTAAATTTTTTCAATTTTAAAGGCTATTTATATATTTATATGTTGTGAATTCTCATTTTTTTAAAGGTTCTCATGGAAAATTGGAACAATATAAGGCATTTCTAAGGAATTACCGTAAGGAAAAGAAGATAATGGTATTGTATTTGTTTTCATCTTCCTTAAAAAATTATATTTTCACAGAAAATATAATCACTATAATTTCATAGATAAGTACTAATAATATTTAAAAATTTCCTTTTAGTCTTTTATCATCTATCCCTGTGTTTTTAAAATATTTGGACTCATATTTTTCTTTACACACCCAATATGAGTGTTGGCATTTTCACATCACTAGAAGTTATTTGAAGACTTATATTTCATCCTCTGGTTATTTAAAAATTTATAACATCTTAGGGAAACAGGTTCTATATCAGTCATTTTCCTTTATGAAAAAGTAACAGTTATTTTTACTGCCTGTAGAATTACTTTGTTAACTTTTTAAAAAAATCTCTTTGTTTGATTAGAATTATATTTTGAATTACTTTTAGAAACTTAGTCCTTTTCAAAAATACATTCTAAAATTAAAGCTATAAAGACTTCAAGTGCTACCACTCGTCCATCCACCTCCTTAAATGTTTTTTAAATTTCTAAATTACTTTTTACCTTTTTTCCCTGATTATGACTAAGGTAGTCATTTTAGAAAGTTAAAACAGATAAGCACTAAAAAGGCAAGCATCTTAATTTTATCATTTATAAATAAATTACATATATCTCACTATTGTCATTTTCATTGTTCTTTAAAATTTTTTTAGAAAATTCAAATTAAACTGTATTTCTAATTCATTAAATGTTTTATGGAATTTTCATCATTAAATATCATTCTACATCATTTCAAAAATAAACTAATGTCATAGGCCTTTTGTTGGATGTTTAGGTTAGTTTTCATTATTCATTATTATTTACAAAGGTGCTGTGAACATATTTGGAGCTAAAAATTGTGCTTATGCATGATTATTTTCTTAATATAAATTTCAGAAGTGGAACCACATGGGA
The DNA here is from genome assembly GCF_002837175.3 of Physeter macrocephalus. Taxonomy (NCBI): domain Eukaryota; kingdom Metazoa; phylum Chordata; class Mammalia; order Artiodactyla; family Physeteridae; genus Physeter; species Physeter macrocephalus. Next base: position 89,340,399 of record NC_041224.1, read on the forward strand.
AAAATGTGAAAAGCTAAGTGTTTTGATACATACTGACAAAATGTTATCTAGAAAGGTGGCACCAATTTGTATTCATAACAATAGAGTTTGTGATTGATCCCTTACCCATCCCCTTGTTAATATTTAATATTATATTTTTTTAATGTTTGCAAATTGATAGGCATAAATGTAACCAGTTGCATACATTTCACTAATGAAGTTGATTTTTTAGGTTTTTATTAGCTTTTGTGTTTCTATTATTATGAATTGCCTATTTATGAAATTTGGGCATTTTTTAGCTGTTCTTCTATTTCTAAGAGCTGTTTATGCTTTACAACTATTAACCCTTCTTAGTAACGTATGTTATACATATATTACTTTCTTGGTTGCCTTTTAACCCAAAAGTATTTTTTCACTGTATAGCATTTTATATTTTCATGAATCTGTAATTTTTTATTGAAATCTTCTGCCTTTAGTGCCATAATATTAAGAAAGCTTTCTTCATTACAAGATCATACATATGTTCACCTGTGTTCTCTTATATTGTTCTTACAGGTTTATTTTTTTGTGTTTAACTCCAGTGTTTATTTTTGTGTAAGGGAGTAAAGCATAAGGATGTTATTTTAGGTCTATCAGTAGGTTTGTGTGCTTTTTTTTAAATTTATTTTTTTATTGAGGTAACATTGATTTATAACATTACAGAAGTTTCATGTGTACAACATTATATTTCTACTTCTGTATACCCTACAGCATGCTCACCGCCAAAATACGGATTCTGCCTGTCACCACATATTTGATCCCCTTTACTCATTTAGCCCTCCCCACTACCCCTTCCCCTCTGGTAACCACTACTCTATTTTCTTTATATGTGTTAGTTTTTCGTTTGGTTTGGTTTGTTCATTTTTTTTGGTTTGTTTTTGCTTTTGTTTTTTGTTTTTATATGACACATATACTCACGTAAAAACGTGATTTTCTTCATATAAGTTCTACACATTCCCTGTTAAATGTATTCCTAGGTATCTTAAATTTTTATTACTTATGTCCATGAGATTAGTTTTCCATTATGTAATTAAATGGGTTATTGTTGGTATATAGGAAATTATTATTGGTATAGGTATATTACTCAACAATCTTACCAGTTTCTCATCTTGTCTGACTGACTCAGAAAGAATGCTAGTACTTTGCTATTAGGTACAACTTTAAATGTTTAGATAACTTTTTTCAGATTAAAGAAATTTACATTTAATCCAAGTTTATTAAAGATATATGGATGTGGGTATAGATGTAGATTAAATATTAGATTTGAATAAAGATATTGCTGTGCACAAAAACTAAAAACATCTTCATGGTTTGAAATGGAGAGGAAAATAATCCACTGTGATGATAGCAAAAGCTATTTTAAGCCTTTCATGTGTGAATGTGGCAGATTACATTAACAGCTTTTCAGAAGTTGAACCATTCTTATATTAGGATATATTTTTAATGCATTACTGGATTTGGTTTGCTCTTTAGATTTTACATCTATGTTTGATAAGTTATGATTATCTTTTTTGGTTTTGGTATAAAAATTATACAAACTTCAGAAAATGAGTTACTTAGCTTCATCTCTTTAGTCTAATAGATAGTTTGTTGAATATAGGGATATCATTTGTTCTTGATGTTTGGCAAAAGTTGCTTGTGAACTTTTATTGATTTTGTTTATATTTTGCAGAGGGAATAGGTAGGTTGGTAGAAAAGCTGTCTGGAAGTTAGCAGGTCCATAAATAGCAACTTGTGTAGATTGTCAAAACATGATATTCAGTGAAAAAAAGCAAGTTACCAAGTAATATGTACAGTTAATATCTTTCCTTTAAATTTTAAAAACATACCAAAAGTCTGAATATTCTTTCTATATATATACACATATATGTAAAAGTATTTTAATGGAATTGAGGGGGTGCAAACCAAACAAATGATAGTGACTATCTCAAGGAAGGGGAACACACAGTTTGAACTAGAGATCATGGTAAAAAAGGGATCTAATTTTATATTTTATTATATGTAAACCTCATATTTTATCTTAAATAGTCTTAAGCAAATACTAAAATAACAGTAATCCATTCTAGGTTGTGGGAACATGGGAACACTGGTAGTTACATTATTCATTGTGATTTCTGTATTAATTTTCAAAAGAATTTCAAAAATTCTAATGAATTTTATCAGATGACTTTCCAGGATCTATTGAAATGACCTTTAGATGAATTACACTAACAAAAGTTTTAATAATAATTTTTATTAAATATGTTTTTTGGCTGCATTGGGTCTTCGTTGCTGCACGTGGGCTTTTCTCTAGTTGCGGTGAGCAGGGGCTACTCTTCATTGCAGTGCACAGACTTCTCATTGCGGTGGTTTCTCTTGTTGTGGAGTGTGGGTTCTAGGCACGTGGGCTTCAGTAGTTGTGGCTTGTGGGCTCTAGAGTGAAGGCTCAGTAGTTGTGGCTCATGGGCTTAGTTGCTCCGTGGCATGTGGAATCTTCCTGGACCAGGGCTTGAACCTGTGTCACCTGCATTGGCAGGCAGATTCTTAACCACTGTGCCACCAGGGAAATCCAGGATTTTAACATGAATTATTTATATTTTTGTGGTATCTTTTCCAGGTTGTATGACCAAGAACTAGTTCTATTACTCTGTTCCTTAAAAAGTGTTTCTTTGCTTCCTGCAGAATAAAGCCAGGACTTTGAGATTAACATTAACATCTTTCTAAATCTGACGCTGTCTTTAATGACCAATTATATCTATACCTGTCAAGCACACAGCCTTCTTTCTTACAGTTGATCTCACTTTCCTTCTCTGTTTTATCCCTTTGCACATTTTTTTAAAATGCCAATGATGTGATCCTCTTTCATTTAGCAATCTGTAATCATCCTTTCAAATTGGTTTCCTATGTCTTCTCTTAAATAATATATGTATGTGTGTATGTATATAAAATTTGCCTGTAAGCTTATGTATTTGGGGAGGAAATGGGTATATGGAAAATAATAAACAATATATTAACATGTCTAGATGATCAAAAACTAATTTATACAGAAGGCTTCTTATTCTCTGTGTAAAGTAGTGTGGTGGACACAAAGATGTGCCTCCCAGATTCCCTTTCAAGGAAGGACCTGTTGCCCCATCTGCTAATAGTGCTGTTAGGGGACACCCTTCAGCTGCAGCCCCTTCAGGAATTGCCTCTCACAGAGAGAACTTCCTCTCCCAAGTAAACGACCATCCAGGAGCCACTCACATACAATGACTAATCAAGTCAGAAACAGAAAGGCCTGGCGGTTTCAACCCAGTGCGGGACAACTACTATGGGTCCTTTCAGTTCACAAGCTCTGCTTAGGGTCAGGGCTGTTAGACTTGCATCATAGCTGACTTCTCAATCTTCCCTCTCCTCTTGCCTTCCATAGATATTGATCCCAAAGGCACTCCCAATAAACATTCCGAACACTAAATTCCACCTCACAGTCTGTTTCCCAGTGGACCCAAACCGCAATAAGTAGTTTGTTTATATTTCTATCATAGCCCTTATCTCTTTGTGTTTTGTATATGTATCTGATTCCTCTCTTGCCCTCTGACTAACTTGAGGGCAAGGAACATCTTTGCAGTCCCAGCATCTAATACAGCAACAGCATTCTAGGCCTCAGTAAGAGATGTATACACACACACACGTTAACTGAACAAAGTTACAAAGTATAAAAATTCTTAAATTTAGAATTTTAAAGATTTTTTTAAATGTTTTCCAGCTTTCAGATGACATGGAGACAAAGAAGCATATAGAGGTATTTACCATTTCTTTTTTATGAGATTATATATCAAAAGTATTATGTGGATGAAAAAGAATGTTTACAATAAGATAGATATAGCTATAAATTTAGATAGGGGCCCCAGGAGAGAAAGTTGGAAACAAATACAGAAGCGTTCTTTTTCTGCCTAGTCCATTTCTTTATGTGTAGTGTAGCTAAAATTCTTGGTAATTTGAGCTATGTCAAAATTAGTTCTGAAGTAAATGTTTTTACTTTTAGATTTGGCATATGAATATGTCAGTGCTCTTAATTTCATAGAAACAGGTAATATGAAGATTTTTCTTAGGTGGGATAAATATATTTTACTTATTTTTAGTAAAAATATGTAAAATAATTATGTTAATGAATGATAGTTAAATATCTGTCTTCTGTAGTCATATGAGACTACTATACTGAAAAGAATGAAGTAATTCCTGTTCTGTGGTATTTCTCTCTTTCTAGGGTTGCAACTTCCCAGGATTCAGAACAAATGAGCTTACTCAACTACCCAGACATTTGAATGCTGAACGAATTTATCTTTTTATTTTAAAAGCCCATGACTTTGATGTATGTAAATATTATTTTATTTTTATTGTGTGATATATTTTGAGAATATGATTTAATGAATTAGACCTTAATTTAAAGCTATGACAGATTAGGTGTTAAGCAAGATTTAATTCTTTTGGGCATTAAGTCTGGCAGGAAAGACTAGTGACATTTTTAACACCCTAATCTCCAGAAGAGAATGTATTAGGTTCTGTGTTACTGCCTCAGGAGTCTGAGGTTGCCAGTGTGCATTGGCTTGGCATGTGACTGTAACAGGTGTTTCACTCTCTCTCTTCCTGCTCTATAGCTCAGGATATGTTAGCCTGCTCATTTTGATCCCAAAATAATTTATGAGAGCCCTTCCCCACAACCCTACCTTTTGAACCTCCAAGTGTCTGGGGAATTTTTAAGAAATATCCCTACAGTGTAGCCAATTGATGAAAAACTGCAGGCATAGGAAGGTAACTAGATCATTGGACACTGATTGCCAGGGATAGGATGAGGGCTGAGTGGTTACTGGTATTGATATCCCACCCACTTAAATATTATGCAGTCACTTAAAAAGGTTTCTGTTTCCTGGGGACTTGAACAGTGCTCGTTGTACCTCCAGGCAGATTCCTCTCAAGACAGTTCTCTAAGGTGGACGTGGCCCCTAGTAGGCCCTCTTTCCATCCCTCACCCCCAGCCTTCCTGTGGCTCCTTCTTTCTCAACACAAAATCCCTGTTTTCTCTCCCACTATAGTACTCCATAGTCCTTCAGAAGGAGTATAATCAACCATTAAATTTGGATGAATCAGTTCCAGCCATTATTTTCTGCCCATTTTTCCCTCTCTTAAGATGAAAGAGAGTGTATCACTTTAGTGTTCCATCTTCAAGAGACAGTATTCCAAGAAATAATCTGATTAACCTGACTTGGGTCTCCTGTTTTCCCCTCAATTAGGGAACCACAGAGCACCTCAGTTGAAAACTCCACCTAAAATGATTCAGTAATGACACTCTCTCTAATTTTCCATGCTAATACAGATGCTTTTCAATTATCTTTTATGTTTTATGGGATTTGGGTGAGAGGGAAGGCTTCGTTTGCCATCTTGATCACCTGATAGCATTTTTTTTAGAGAAAAACAATAGATGGTAATTGTTATGCCTGGATCATGAACTTATTTATTACTTTCTCCGACTATATTTTCCAAAGTTTCCTCAGGGAAAAGGTTTTATTGTAAAAAGAAATTAATACAAATTATTGTTAAAATAATCTTATAAATGTTCTAGACAATATAATCTTTTTAACTCTCACATTCTGTGTTCTAAAATGGGACTATATTTTAACTATGGATGCATGTACATCACAGTCGCATAAATAAGGCATAGAAGTACAGCTATGATAAACATTTCATATGGTTAACTTGGAGGACGCTGGCATTATTGAAAGAAGTAGGAAAGTGAGGAGTGTAAGTAGGTATGGGTTTGGAGGAAGGGGTGCACAGGATATGACAAGCAGCTGGGTGTAGTATATTTTGAGTTTGTGTACCAGTGGTATATCTAGGTATAGATAACCAGTGTTTTATTTGTTAATACCCCTCCCTGATTTCAATAAAGAATTTAAATTGGCTTGCTAGAGCATGCACAGTGCAGTGGCATTGAGATAGATGATGACATTAAAGTGAAGAGAAAATAAGTGTAGGAAAATAATATCAGAGGGAAGGTTATTTCATAGAAATGCTTATTATAACATCTGAAACTTGGAAAAAGAAGGTTAAAGGGTTACTGTTACATGCTTGAAGGTGAGGGAATCCATGGAATTGACTGGATTCACGTAACCCCATCCAAATACATTCCTGAACATACAGTCATAGGTTAAGTTTCTTGATAAAGTATAAATTATCCCCTTTAGCACCCAGAAAGGACCCTTGGCTACAGATGATGCTCAGTAAAAATTTTATTGAATTGAGTGAAAAGGGGCCTATGTTTTGAGAAAGCTGAGCCACAAAGATACAGATATACACAAACAGAAATTCAAGAGAACATTAGAAGTAGTTTTATCCAACCTAGAATCTATATTAGGAGAAAAAGTTCCAAGTAAGATAATGTATAGGTTTTAAGGTATGTTTACATTTATTTGAATCAAAAAGGTATCACAAAAGGGTAGAGGGTGATGGAGGAAAGTATCATTTAACTGTTTAAGTTGAGTTTGGAGTTTTTTGGCTGATTTCTGTGTTTGATTGTTTTGACTAAATACTGATATATTTTAAAGAATTTGGAATTTTCCTGAAAAAGAAAGTTAGTGATACTAAACATAACCAAAACTTAGGATAGAAGCAATCATGCAGTTAGTTTATACTAAAAAGCATGTTTGCTTGAAATTTGCAAATAATTTCAATAAAAAATATTCAGATTTTCTCCTGTATTTTAATTTTCTACTTTTTATGTACTTCTCATATGTTTTTGTAATTAAGAAGTGCTAAATAAGTTGAAGCTGTTACCAATGTATATACTATACTTAGTGGCCTATGAAGAAGTGCTCCCACAGTATGCATGATAAATAATCTCCTTGGTATAAACGTTTGCACGGTATCCTTTTTGTAGACTTGTACTTGAGGAGCAGAAATTCATACCTACGGATTTCATTAAAAGAATTCTTGAACTCTACTGAATCTGGCATTACAAACTTTTAGTGAATAAAATAAAATGACTATTGAAGGTACATATTTAAACCAAGACTTATAGTCTCTAGTAGTCATGGTAAATTAACTTTATGTGCCAATTTTGATGAATTGCTTAGAGAGAACACTATCTTTATGGTCTAGACTTATGATGGGGCCCATTGGGTTAGAATACCATGATTGTTGATACTTGTCTTCAGCATAAAATGGAAATTGTTAACATGTGTCTTGGATTTTTGCTATTCCTGGTCTAGCCTACACTGTCATTTCAGTGACTACTAATCAAATGTGATTATTGAGAATATGAAATATGCCCAGTGTGACTCAGCTGAATTTTTTTTTTGGAAGTATGGTTGTTTTACAGTGTTGTGTTAGTTTCTGGTGTATAGCAAAGCGATTCAGTTATACATATATATGTATATATATTCTTTTTAAGGTTCTTTTCCATTATAGGTTATTACAAGGTGTTGAATATAGTTCCCTATGCTATACAGTAGGACGTTGTTTATCTATTCTGTATATAGTAGAGAGTATCTGTTAATCCCAAACTCATAATTTATCCCTCTCCCCTACTTTCCCCTTTGGTAACCATAAGTTTGTTTTCTATGTCGGTGATCAGCTGAATTTTTAAATTTTATTTATTTTAATTATATATAAATTTTAAAATTAATACTTGATTCAGTTATTGAACAACTTTCAATTATGGTTGAAACAAAATCACAACCATATAGTTTACAAAGTCTAATTATGATATAGTATTTATGATGAAAATTTATGTTCAAATTGAGATGTGCTATAAGTATAAAATATACACTATATTTCAAAGACCTAGTACCCAAAAGAATGTAAAATATTTCATTAATAATTTAATAACAATTATGTATTAAAATATATTTTAAATATATTTGGTTAAACAAAATGTCACTAAAATTTCACCTTTTACTTTTACTTTTTTAAAATGTCTATTAGAAAATATATATATGGCTCACATTAAATTTCTATTAAGCAGTGGTAGTTTATAACTATTAAATACACACGCTTTATAAAGCCTGTTTACAGTAACATGTCTTATAATATTATTAATTTGATCTCCATGTGTCTTTTTTCCATAGGGAAAAATTTTTAAAATCTGGAAGACTCATTTTCTCTCAGAAGCCTCTGTTGCTGTTTTGCATGATTCCTTTTGGTGGTGGTTTCTCCATAAATTTAAGGTATAATGATATTTTTTAAACTTCTTTTTTTAAAAGTTGATTTGCAGCATAATTAATTTTTCAGTAGAGGTGGCACTGGTACAAAAAATGTTTTTCTGATCCTGTCACAGAGCTTGGTTTTTTAGTATTCTGCACATGTTAGAAATCCTGTTTGAAATCTAGAGTTCTTTCAGAGAAGTTTGAACCTTAATATGTATTTCAAAGATCCAGAGTCTTTATTAATCAGAAAAAGATTAGTGAAATCAAACACTGTAGTGAGTAATAAAGTTGTAGCTTTACTTAATACTGTAATGTGCTGATGAACACGAAACAGAATATCCACTGCAAATCAGTGACATTGAGGGATGTTTCACTTAGAAAACACTCTACAGTATCAGATGGGGAGAGGGTCCTCACTTGATTCAGAAAGATAAAAACTCTGCTTAGTATTAAAAAGAGAAAGACGTGGGTATCTGGGAAGCAATAAGAGAATGGAAATAAGCAGTACCCGAGTCATACATTAGAGAATACGTGAGCCTGGAAAAAGTGGTGAATACCAATGACTGCCATGTGGCCTCTGGATCTAGAAGGATGGAAAGTAGGGTAACACAGGGGATCGCAGTCTAAGCATTAAGAAGGTGTGCTACCGCATCAGGGGAGCCTGATAACAGGCTCAATTCTTCACCTCCCCACCTCAAATTACCCAAAGAAAACTGCTAATGTATTCTTTCATACCATGAAGGAATGGGTGTTACTAATTTTACATACAAACCATTTACATAGAGCTTCATGTTAGAATAATTAATGTAATTCCAGGTAAGATTATCTGTACTATGTTTCTATTACTGTTAGGAGTTGAATGAGGGATAGGAAGTGGTGTAGCGGTTCTACAAAGGTAATTACATAGGGAAATTTGTGCAATCAGAGTTTCATTACCTTAAATTTCTTTCTCTAGACCTGAATCGCAAATTTATGTTTTTCCATGATAGAACATGAGAAGAAACATTACTTTCCCACTTAATTCTGTTAGGATTATATATAGCAAGTTTTTGAAGGAAACATAATCTAGCAATGTTTCTAGTAACTTTGTCAAGCCATATAATATTATTTTGAACAAACAGATTTGACACAAAGATATTAATGACCCACTACATATACAAGATTATCCTTGGAATAAACAAGGATTAGAAATCTTTTTATCTTTAAGCAAGCTGTTCTCTAGAAACTACTGGCTTCCTAAAATTAAAATGCAGTAATTAAGTAATAATTTTTTTGACATCTTTATTGCAATATAATTACTTTACAATGTTGTGTTAGTTTCTGCTGTATAACGAAGTGAATCAGATATATGCATACATATATCCCTATATCCCCTCCCTCTTGCGTCTCCCTCCCACCCTCCGTATTCCACCCCTCTAGGTCGTCACAAAGCACTGAGCTGATCTCCCTGTGCTATGCAGCTGCTTCCCGCTAGCTATCTATTTTACATTTGGTAGTATATATGTGTCAATGGTACTCTCTCACTTTGTCCCAGCTTAGTTTTCCCCCTCCCCATGTCAAGTCCATTCTCTACGTCTGTGTCTTTATTCATTTCCTAAACCTAGGTTCATCAGAACCATTTTTTTTTAGATTCCGTATATGTGTTAGCATATGGTATTTGTTTTTCTGACTTACTTCACTCTGTATGACAGACTCTAGGTCCATCCACCTCAATACAAATAACTCAATTTCGTTTCTTTTTATGGCTGAGTAATATTCCATTGTATATATGTGCCACATCTTCTTTATCCATTCGTCTGTCAATGGACACTTACGTTGCTTCCACATTCAGGTTATAGTAAATAGTGCTGCAGTGAACATTGTGGTACATCACTCTTTATTATTATTATTTTTTTTTTTTTGCGGTACGTGGGCCTCTCACTGTTGTGGCCTCTCCGGTTGTGGAGCACAGGCTCCGGGTGCAGAGGCTCAGGGGCCATGGCTCATGGGACTAGCTGCTCCGCGGCATGTGGGATCTTCCCGGACCGGAGCACGAACCTGTGTCCCCTGCATCGACAGGCAGACCCTCAACCACTGCACCACCAGGGAAGCCCCCATCACTCTTTTTGAATTACGGTTTTCTCAGGGTATATGCCCAGTAGTAGGATTGCTGGGTTGTATGGGCAGCAGTGCAAGAGTGTTCCCTTTTCTGCACACCCTCTACAGCATTTATTGTTTCTAGAGTTTTTGATGATGGCCATTCTGACCGGTGTGAGATGATACCTCATTGTAGTTTGGGTTGGCATTTCTCTAATGATTAATGATGTTGAGCATTTCTCTCATGTGTTTGTTGGCAATCTGTGTCTCTTCTTTGGAGATATGTCTATTTAGTTCTGCTGGCCATTTTTGGATTGGGTTGTCTGTTTTTTGGTATTGAGCTGCATGTGTGGCTTCTAAATTTTGGATATGAATCCTTTGTCAGTTGCTTCATTTGCAAATATTTTCTCTCGTTCTGAGGGTTGTCTTTTGGTCTTGTTTATGGTATCCTTTGCTGTGCAAAAGCTTTTAAGTTTCATTAGGTCCCATTTGTTTTTTTTTGTTTTTATTTGCATTTCTCTAGGAGATGGGTCCAAAAGGATCCTGCTGTGATTTATGCCATAGAGTGTTCTGCCTATGTTTTCCTCTAAGAGTTTGATAGTGTCTGGCCTTACATTTAGGTCTTTAACCCATTTTGAGTTTATTCTTGTGTGTGGTGTTAGGGATTGTTCTAATTTCATACTTTTACATGTAGCTGTCCAGTTTTCCCAGCACCACTTATTGAAGAGGCTGTCTTTTCTCCACTGTATATCCTTCCCTCCTTTATCAAAGATAAGGTGACCATATGTGTGTGGGTTTATCTCTGGGCTTTCTATCCTGTTCCATTGATCTATATTTCTGTTTTTGTGCCAGTACCATACTGTCTTGATTACTGTAGCCTTGTAGTATAGTCTGAAGTCAGGGAGCCTGATTCCTCCAGCTCCATTTTTCGTTCTCAAGATTGCTTTGGCTATTCGGGGTCTTTTGTGTTTCCATACAAATTGTGAAATTTTTTGTTCTAGTTCTGTGAAAAATGCTAGTGGTAGTTTGATAGGGATTGCATTGAATCTGTAGATTGCTTTGGGTAGTAGAGTCATTTTCACAGTGTTGATTCTTCCAATCCAAGCACATGGTATATTTCTCCACCTATTTGTATCATCTTTAATTTCTTTCATCAGTGTCTTATAGTTTTCTGCATACAAGTCTTTTGTCTCCTTAGGTAGGTTTATTTCCCAGCACCACTTATTGAAGAGGCTGTCTTTTGTCCATTGTATAATCCTGCCTCCTTTATCAAAGATAAGGTGACCAAATGTGCAAGGGTTTATCTCTGGATTTTCTATCCTGTTACATTGATCTATATTTCTGTTTTTGTGCCAGTGCCATACTGTCTTGATTACTATAGCTTTGTACTATAGTCTGAAGTTAGGGGGTCTGATTCCTCTAGTTCCGTTTTTCTTTGTCAAAATTGCTTTGGCTATTTGGGGTATTTTGTTTTTCCATACAAATTGTGAAATATTTCGTTCTAGTTTTAGTGTATAGGAATGCCAGAGATTTCTGTGCATTAATTTTGTATCCAGCTGCTCTACCAAATTCATTGATTAGCTCTAGTAGTTTTCTGCTACCATTGATTCTTCCAATGCAAGAACATGGTATATCTCTCCATCTGTTTGTATCGTCTCTAATTTCTTTCATCAGTGTCTTATAGTTTTCTGGATACAGGTCTTTTGTCTCCTTTGCTAGGTTTATTCCTAAATATTTTATTCTATTTGTTGCAATGGTAAATGGGATGGCTGTGGGTTTGTCATATATGGCCTTTATTATGTTGAGGTAGTTTCCTTCTATGCCTACTTTGTGGGTGTTTTTTTTTTATTATTATAAATGGGTGTTGAATTTTGTTGATAGCTCTTCATCTATTTAGATGATCATATGGTTTTTATCCTTCAATTTGTTAATCTGGTGTATCACATTGATTGATTTGAGTATTTTGAAGAATCCTTCCATTCCTGGGATAAACCCCACTTGATCATAGTGTATGATCTTTTTAATGTGCTTTTGGATTTGGTTTCCTAGTATTTTGTTGAGGATTTTTGCATCAATGTTCATCAGTGATATTGGCCTGTAGTTTTCTTTTTTTGTGATATCTTTGTCTGGTTTTGGTATCAGGGTGATGGTGGCCTCATAGAATGAGTTTGGGAATGTTCCTCCCTCTAGTATATTTTGGAAGAGTTTGAGAAGGATAGGTGTTAGCTCTTCTCTAAATGTTTGATAGAATTCACCTGTGAAACCATCTGGTCCTTGGCTTTTGTTGGAAGATTTTAAATCATAGTCTCTATTTCAGTGCTTGCAATTGGTCTGTTTATGTATTCTATTTCTTCCTGGTTCAGTCTCAGAAGGTTGTGCTTTTCTAAGAATTTGTCATTTCTTACAGGTTGTCCATTTTGTTGGCATATATTTGTTTGTAGTAATCTCTCATGATCCTTTGTATTTCTGCAGTGTTATTTGTTCCTTCTCTTTTCTCATTTCTAATTCTGGTGATTTGAGTCTTCTCCCTTTTTTTCTTCATGAGTCCGGCTAATGGTTTATCAATTTTTTTTATCTTCTCAAAGAACCAGCTTTTAGTTTTATCAATCTTGCTGTTGTTTCCTTCATTTCTTTTTCATTTATTTCTGATCTGATCTTTATGATTTCTTTCCTTCTGCTAACTTTGTGGAGTTTTTTGTTCTTTCTCTATTGCTTTAGGTGTAAGGTTAGTTTGTTTATTAGAGATGTTTCTTGTTTCTTGAGGTAGGATTGTATGTCTATAAACTTCCCTCTTAGAACTGCTTTTGCTGCATCCCATAGGCTTTGGATTGTCATGTTTTCATTGTCATTTGTCTCTAGGTATTTCTTGATTTCCTCTTTGATTTCTTCAGTGATCTCTTGGTTATTTAGTAGTGCATTGTTTAGCCTCCATGTGTTTGTATTTTTTACAGATTTTTCCCTGTAATTGATTTCTAGTATCATGGCATTGTGGTTGGAAAAGATACTTGATATGATTTCAGTTTTCTTGAATTTACCAAGGCTTGATTTGTGACCCAAGATATGATCTATCCTGGAAAATGTTCCATGAGCACTTGAGAAGAAAGTGTATTCTGTTGTTTTTGGATGGAATATCCTATAAATATCAATTAACTCCATCTTGTCTAATGTGTCATTTAAAGTTTGTATTTGCTTATTTATTTTCATTTTGGATGATCTGTCCATTGGTGAAAGTAGGCTGTTAAAGTCCCCTACTATGATTGTGTTACTGTCAATTTCCCCTTTTATGCCTATTAGAATTTGCCTTATGTATTGAGGTGCTCCTTTGTTGGGTGCATAAATATTTACAATTGTTATGCCTTCTTCTTGGATTGATCCCTTGATCATTATGTAGTGTTCTTCTTTGTCTCTTATAATAGTCTTTGTTTTAAAGTCTATTTTGTCTGATATATAAATTGCTACTCCAGCTTCTTTTGATTTCCATTTGCATGGAATATCTTTTTCCATCCCCTCATTTTCAGTCTGTATGTGTCCCTAGGTTTGAAGTGGTCTCTTGTAGACAGCAAATATAGAGGTCTTACCGGGGCGCGAACCCGGTTCCCCTGCATCGGCAGGCGGACGCGCAACCACTGCACCACCATGGAAGCCCCTGGGTTTTTATTATAGTTCTTTTTCTTCTCTTGAGTTTCCTGCCTAGAGAAGTTCCTTTAGCATTTCTTGTAAAGCTGGTTTGGTGGTGCTGAATTCTCTTAACTTTTGCTTGTCTGTAAACGTTTTAATTTCTCTGTCAAATCTGAATGAGCTCCTTGCTGGGTAGAGTAATCTTGGTTGTTGGTTTTCCTCTTTCATCACTTTAAATATGACCTGCCCCTCCCTTCTGGCTTGTAGAGTTTCTGCTGAAAGATCAGCTGTTAACCTTATGGGGATTCCCTTGTATGTTATTAGTTGTTTTTCCCATGCTGCTTTTAATATTTTTTCCTTGTATTTGATTTTTGATAGTTTGATTAACATGTGTCCTGGCCTGTTTCTTCTTGGATTTATCCTGTATGGGACTCTCTGCGCCTCCCGTACTTGACTGATTATTTCCTTTCTCATATTAGGGAAGTTTTCAAATATAATCTCTTGAAATATTTTCTCAGACCCTTTCTTTTTCTCTTCTTCTTCTGGGACCCCTATAATTTGAATGTTGGTGCATTTAATGCTGTCCCTGGAGTCTCTGAGACTGTCCTCAATTCTTTTCATTCTTTTTTCTTTATTCTGTCCCTGGCAGTTATTTCTACCATTTTATCTTCCAGCTCACTCATCTGTTCTTCTGCCTCAGTTATTCTGCTATTGATTCCCTCTAGAGTGTTTTTCTTTTCAATTATTATGTAGTTTATCACTGTTTGTTTGCTCTTTAGTTCTCCTAGTTCCTTGTTAAGTGTTTCTGTATTTTCTCCATTCTGTTTCTGAGATTTTGGATCATCTTTATCATTACTCTGAATTCTTTTTCAGATAGGTTGCCTATTTCTCTTCATTTATTTGGTCTTGTAAGTTTTTATCTTGCTCCTTTTTCTGTAAGATAATTTTTTGTCATTTCCTTTTTTTTTATCTTCTGATGGGTGGGGCTGTATTCTTGTCTTACTGGTTGTTTGCCCTGAGGCGTCCAGCACAGGAGTTTGCAAGCTGTTGGATAGAGCCAGGTCTTGGTGCTGAGATGAGCACCTCCCGGAGGCCTCACTCTGATTAATATTCCCTGGGGTCTGAGGTTCTCTGTTATTCCAGCTTTTTGGACTCGGAGCTCCCATCAGAGGAGCTCAGGCCTGACCTCTGGGCTTGGAACCAAAATCCTTCAAGCTGCATGGCATGGGGAAAAAAAAAAAAGGAGCAGTATCATATCAAAGAATAAAAAAGAAAATATGTTAGAAAAGGAAAAATATATTTGAAACAACTGCAACACAGTAAAATAAAACCACAACAGAAAAAAAAAGGGGGAGAACAAGCCAAAAGGAGAGAACAATAACAGAGTATAAAGAATAAAATAAAATTAGAAAAATAAAAGATTTATTAGGAAAAATAAAAATATAAATGAATCAACAAGGTAAAACATAACCCCAGTCTAAAAGAGGAGGGGCTTCCATGGTGGCACAGTGGTTAAGAGTCCTCCTGCCGATGCAGGGGACATGGGTTCATGCCCCGGTCTGGGAGGATCCCACGTGCCGCGGAGCGGCTGGGCCCGTGAGCCATGGCTGCTGGGCCTGCGTGCCCGGAGCCTGTGCTCTGCAACGGGAGAGGCCACGGCAGTGAGAGGCAGGCCCGTGTACCACACACACACACACACACACACACACACACACACACAAAAAAGTAAAAGAGGGAAAAAAAAAAGCCTTGGCTATGGGGGCGGAGTTTAGGTGCGGTGGAACTTAAGCAGGGGCAGGGTTTTGTGTGTGGCCGGACTTAGGTGGGTGGGGGGTGACGTTTGAGCGTGGGGCAGGGCCTCTGCTTAGTACCTGCACAGAAGGGGAGAGGCAGTACATGGAAAGGAGGACCTGTGGAGTGTGGAGTTCTGGAGTTTGGAGTTAGGGCCCTGAGTGAGGGTGTGTGGGTGGGGTGTAGGCCCAGCACTGGAGGGGGTCTCTGAGTGTTGAGGTAGGGCCTTGGGTAGGGGTGTAGGGGCGGGGCTTGGGCTCTGCATTGCAGGAGGGAGGCTCCGAGGGCAGAGGATTAGGCCCAGGAGTTTTTTTGTGGTATGCGGGCCTCCCTCTGCCGTGGCCTCTCCCGTTGCGGAGCACAGGCTCCGGACGCGCAGGCTCAGCGGCCATGGCCCACGGGCCCAGCTGCTCCGTGGCATGTGGGATCCTCCCAGACCGGGGCGCGAACCCGGTTCCCCTGCATCGGCAGGCGGACGCGCAACCACTGCACCACCATGGAAGCCCCTGGGTTTTTATTATAGTTCTTTTTCTTCTCTTGAGTTTCCTGCCTAGAGAAGTTCCTTTAGCATTTCTTGTAAAGCTGGTTTGGTGGTGCTGAATTCTCTTAACTTTTGCTTGTCTGTAAACGTTTTAATTTCTCTGTCAAATCTGAATGAGCTCCTTGCTGGGTAGAGTAATCTTGGTTGTTGGTTTTCCTCTTTCATCACTTTAAATATGACCTGCCCCTCCCTTCTGGCTTGTAGAGTTTCTGCTGAAAGATCAGCTGTTAACCTTATGGGGATTCCCTTGTATGTTATTAGTTGTTTTTCCCATGCTGCTTTTAATATTTTTTCCTTGTATTTGATTTTTGATAGTTTGATTAACATGTGTCCTGGCCTGTTTCTTCTTGGATTTATCCTGTATGGGACTCTCTGCGCCTCCCGTACTTGACTGATTATTTCCTTTCTCATATTAGGGAAGTTTTCAAATATAATCTCTTGAAATATTTTCTCAGACCCTTTCTTTTTCTCTTCTTCTTCTGGGACCCCTATAATTTGAATGTTGGTGCATTTAATGCTGTCCCTGGAGTCTCTGAGACTGTCCTCAATTCTTTTCATTCTTTTTTCTTTATTCTGTCCCTGGCAGTTATTTCTACCATTTTATCTTCCAGCTCACTCATCTGTTCTTCTGCCTCAGTTATTCTGCTATTGATTCCCTCTAGAGTGTTTTTCTTTTCAATTATTATGTAGTTTATCACTGTTTGTTTGCTCTTTAGTTCTCCTAGTTCCTTGTTAAGTGTTTCTGTATTTTCTCCATTCTGTTTCTGAGATTTTGGATCATCTTTATCATTACTCTGAATTCTTTTTCAGATAGGTTGCCTATTTCTCTTCATTTATTTGGTCTTGTAAGTTTTTATCTTGCTCCTTTTTCTGTAAGATAATTTTTTGTCATTTCCTTTTTTTTTATCTTCTGATGGGTGGGGCTGTATTCTTGTCTTACTGGTTGTTTGCCCTGAGGCGTCCAGCACAGGAGTTTGCAAGCTGTTGGATAGAGCCAGGTCTTGGTGCTGAGATGAGCACCTCCCGGAGGCCTCACTCTGATTAATATTCCCTGGGGTCTGAGGTTCTCTGTTATTCCAGCTTTTTGGACTCGGAGCTCCCATCAGAGGAGCTCAGGCCTGACCTCTGGGCTTGGAACCAAAATCCTTCAAGCTGCATGGCATGGGGAAAAAAAAAAAAGGAGCAGTATCATATCAAAGAATAAAAAAGAAAATATGTTAGAAAAGGAAAAATATATTTGAAACAACTGCAACACAGTAAAATAAAACCACAACAGAAAAAAAAAGGGGGAGAACAAGCCAAAAGGAGAGAACAATAACAGAGTATAAAGAATAAAATAAAATTAGAAAAATAAAAGATTTATTAGGAAAAATAAAAATATAAATGAATCAACAAGGTAAAACATAACCCCAGTCTAAAAGAGGAGGGGCTTCCATGGTGGCACAGTGGTTAAGAGTCCTCCTGCCGATGCAGGGGACATGGGTTCATGCCCCGGTCTGGGAGGATCCCACGTGCCGCGGAGCGGCTGGGCCCGTGAGCCATGGCTGCTGGGCCTGCGTGCCCGGAGCCTGTGCTCTGCAACGGGAGAGGCCACGGCAGTGAGAGGCAGGCCCGTGTACCACACACACACACACACACACACACACACACACACACAAAAAAGTAAAAGAGGGAAAAAAAAAAGCCTTGGCTATGGGGGCGGAGTTTAGGTGCGGTGGAACTTAAGCAGGGGCAGGGTTTTGTGTGTGGCCGGACTTAGGTGGGTGGGGGGTGACGTTTGAGCGTGGGGCAGGGCCTCTGCTTAGTACCTGCACAGAAGGGGAGAGGCAGTACATGGAAAGGAGGACCTGTGGAGTGTGGAGTTCTGGAGTTTGGAGTTAGGGCCCTGAGTGAGGGTGTGTGGGTGGGGTGTAGGCCCAGCACTGGAGGGGGTCTCTGAGTGTTGAGGTAGGGCCTTGGGTAGGGGTGTAGGGGCGGGGCTTGGGCTCTGCATTGCAGGAGGGAGGCTCCGAGGGCAGAGGATTAGGCCCAGGAGCCCATCAGGCTCCCCGGTGCCTAAGTAGACAAGGAAAGTGCTGGCTGCATTCCCTTCCGTTCCTCTGCACACCACCATCACCATCTCCCCCAGGGTCTCCCCTGTCCCCGCTGGACCCCTAACCGTGGGTGGGTTCTTCTGGGTGTAGGAACTCCTCCTCCCCCAGCCACCCCTCCGGGGTGCTGGTCCCGGAGGTCCGGCCTTTACTTTTGTTCCCCCTTCCCTCCCTCCCACTCCCTCAGGACCCGTGCATGGCTGGAGGGGGCCTCCGTGTGCAGAGGATCAGGCCTAGGATGTCAGCAGGCTCCCAGGGGCCCTAGTGAGCAGGGGAATCCTGGCCATGCTCCCTTTTGAACCCCTGCCCTCCCAATGGTCCCCCAATTTACCCCTTCAGGCATGGGATCCCTTCCCCTCCCCCAGCTGCTCCTCAGGGGCACCAGTCCCATCCTGCCTCCACTTCTCATCCCCCTTCACTCCCCCCATGCCCCATGTCCTACCCAGTCGCTGGGGGTTCCTCCTGTCCCCGCCGGTGCCTGGTAGGTGCCCTAGTTGTGCGGAGATGCGAATTCCACATCCTCTTAGTCCGCCACCTTGACTCCACCCCCAGTAATAATTTTAAAATGTTATAATTTAATAACATTTCCAGTATCAGTTAAGATTTCTGATGTGTTTTGAGGAACAATATATGATTTAGCTGGATGAGCGTTCTGCTAGTGTTCTAGGGAACTGAAGGGGTATCCAAGCCATATTGAAGCAAAATTTCCATGATTTAACCAGAACAGCTCCTCTTTCATCTGTTCTGTTCATTATATTTCACCTATGGTTTTATTTCTAAGAGGATTCATTGTTAAATATAAATGTATTGAAGCCAGTGAACTAGATAAATAGCATGACCTCTTAGGCTCCTAAATCCACCAAGTAAGTGTGGTGCATGCCCATACATTTTTACCAGCATTGTGTGGGAATATCTGTTTTGTTGGGTTAGCTCCTATTTCAAGCTGTACTACATTTTCAGGTGAGTACAAAACACATAACTTCTATCTATTTTTGGATCTACTTTATGAATAATAAATAATACTGACTTTATAACTGGAATAGAACCCTGAGCCACTTGTACAGTTTAATTACCAACAGCATAATATGAAAAAAAATATATAATCATACTCTAGAATATAGCATGGTTCAGTATGCTGGCTCTAAAACTTATTTCAGTAGTTGTTAGGTGACTAATATAAAAGCAGATTTCCTTTATTGCCTATGATATAGGGACAGCTTGATCTAGTAGAAAAAGTGCTGCACTGGAATCCAGGAAATTAAAATTTTAAATCTGGCTTTCCCAGTAGTTAGTGTGAGACTTTGGGCTAGTCAGAAAATCACTCTGAGCTTCAGTTATGTCATCTCTCTAAAACAAAATAAAACAAAACAAAACAAAAACAGGTAAAAATAACATATACTTTCTTTTTTCCTAGAGTGTGTGTACTAAAAGTGACATGAATAAGATCCCTAGTAAACTGTAAATACTATATAAATGTAATATGAGATTCAATATAATAGAATTAAGATCTGGCTTTCAAAAACAAGTTTATCCACTTAGAAAATGATGTGACTTTGAATAGTTACTTACCCCTCTAAGTCTTTCATAAAATTTAAAAAAATTACCTACTTTATCTGTTTATCGGGAGTTATATTAGAAAGTGCATGTAAAGTTGTTTGTTTACATGGAAGTAGGTATATGGTAAGTGTTCAATGGTTACATCTATCATTATTATTTATTATTGTTAGTGAGAATGCAGTGTTCCAAAAATTGCTGGCCAACGTGTAGGCTAATGATAAAAATTTCCTTGATGGTGTTTAACTAGAAGAATTCCAGTGATGATATACCCTTAATGTTTTCAAAATTGTCCTTGGAACATTGGCTCCCAAAAAGATTCAGGAGGCTGGAAAGTACATCAGTTCCACTCACAAAATAACAAAGACAAGCCATATATAATCCACAAAAATCACAACTTTTTTGAACTCATTATACAGGGTAGCCTTCAAAGCAAAGAATATTACTGGGGAAAAAGAAAGTAATTGTATAATTGTAAAGTAGTCAATACATCAATATGACATAACAATCATAAATATTTATGTACCTAATTAAGATGCTTTGAAACACATTTAATGAAAAAAATTTAATACTTAAAGAAGCAATAGACAAATCTATAAGTATAGTTAGGTATTTCAACACCTTATATTCAGTAATTGGTCGAATGTGCAGAAAACCAGTTAATGTTATAGAACGATGTAGATGACTTGAGCAATACTGTTAACCAACTTTATGGATCTAATTGATATTTATTAAACATTCCTCATAACAACAGCAGAATACACATTTTTCTCATGTACTCATTAAACCTTTACCAACTATATTCTGGGCTAGGAAAACATCCTAATGAAATTAAAAGAATTCAAGTCATACAAAGTATGTTTTTAGACCAAAATGGAATTATATTATAAATGAATAACAGAAAGCTACCTGGAAAATCTTCAAATATTTGATAACTAAATAACATACTTCTCAGGAACTGTGGGTCAAACCAGAAATCAGTAGGGAAATTGAAAAGTATTTTGAACTTGATGAAAATGAAAATACAGGTTAAAATTTGTGGGATGGACCTCAAGCAGTATTTGGAAATTTAAAGCATTAAGATGTCTAGATTTGAAATAAGGAAAGTTCTCAAAAACCATGACCTCAACTTTAGGAAACTAGACAAAGAAAAAGAAATGAAAACCAAAGTATGCAAAAGAAAGGAAATAATAAAGATCAGAGAGGAAACCAATAAAAGGAAAAACTGAAAAACAGAAGGAATTAGAGAAAATGAATTCAAAAGTTGGGTCTTCAAGAATTCTAGGGCTTCCCTGGTGGCGCAGTGGTTGAGAGTCTGTCTGCCGATGCAGGGATCACGGGTTTGTGCCCCAGTCCAGGAGGATCCCACATGCCATGGAGTGGCTGGGCCTGTGGGCCTTGGCCGCTGGGCCTGCGCATCCAGAGCCTGTGCTGCACAACGGGAGAGGCCACAACAGTGAGAGGCCTGTGTACCGCAAAAAAAAAAAAAAAAGAATTATAAAAACAAGGCAATGCAGGAGGAATTTGAAGCTTCTGTTTCACTGAGAGTAACCATAGCAAAAACAAAACCCAAATGGAGCTTAACATTTTACTTAATTGACTCAGACCCCTAAAGGCTAACAAGAGAAGAGACATACCTATTCCCAAGCATAACTACTTTATACCTCAGGTTTTACTGTCCTGTTGAAGATGTCCATCTCTCAAACAAAAATTGCAAGACACATAGAGAAGGAATGAAATTGCTGCATTGTTGGGTATGAAGATGTTCAACTTCACAAGGTAGTGCCAAGTTGTTTCCAAACGGGATGTACAAATTATTCTCACATTGTTGATGTATAAGAGTTCTTAAACAACCAATGATTCGAAGAATAAATCACAGGGGAAATTAGAAAATAACTTGAAACAAATGAAAGCAAAAAACACAATGTACCAAAACTCATAGGATAAAGCAAAAGCATTGCTAAAAGAGAAATTTAAAGTATTAAATCAAAAAACAATATATCAGCAACCTAACTTTACATATTAAGGAACTAGAAAAAGAACAACAAAGAAGGAAGGAATTAATAAAGATTAGAGTGGAGATAAATAAAATAGAGAATTGGTAAACAGTAGAGAAAATCAGAAAAACCAAAAGTTAGTCCTCTGAGATCAACAAAATTGACAAACCTCTAGCTAGAGTAAGAAAAAAAGTGAGGACTTCCCTGGCAGTCCAGTGGTTAAGACTCTGTGCTTCCACTGCAGGGGGCATGGGTTCGATCCCTCGTCGGGGAACTAAGATCTCATATAAGATCTCATATGCTGTTTAGTGCAGCCAAAAAAAAAAGGACTCAAATTACCGAAGTCAGAAATGAAAGTGGAAACATTACTATTGGCAAAGAAATAACAAGGATTATTAGATTACTGTGAACAAACATATAACATATAACAAATTGGATAGCCTGTATAAAATGGACAAATTCCTAGAAACATATAATTTTCCAAGACTGAATAATGAAGAAATAGACAATCTGAATAGACCTATAACTAGTAAGGAGATTCAATCAGGTTTCTGTAATCAGAAACCTCCCAGCAAAGAAAAGTCCTGGACTAGATGACTTCACTGATGAATTCTGCCAACATTTAAAGAAGAATTAACAACAGTCCTTCTCTAACTCTCCCAAAAAATTGAAGAGAAAGGAATACTTTCTAGCTCATTTTATGAGACCAGCATTACCCTGATACCAAAGCCAAAGATATTACAACAAAAAAAGTGTCTACAGACCAATATCCTCTTTGATGGATATTGATGCAAAAATCTTCAACAAAATACTAGCAAACTGAATTCAGCAGTATATTAAAAGGGTTATACAATCTGACCAATGAAATTTATTCCTGGAATGCAAGTATGATTTAAAATATGTTAAATAGCTAGATCTAATGAACACATCAGTAACCTGAATATCCAAAAGCTGTAGGATACGTTTTCTTTTCAAGCATACCAAAACATGTATAAAAATTTACTGTACCATTTTGCTACTCAGTTTCCTGTGGAGGTACATATGGTGTGGACATTAGATTGAATTGTATTAATCAAAGACATGTTCTGGAACTTTCTGTTTGGGTATTTCATCACACATGTTAAGTATAGATCATGTAACTGAAACATGACAACTTTCTTTACTAGTAAATTATATATTATCTCATTTAGTTCTCACACAACCTTAAGTTTTAGAACCACTGTCCATTATATAAATGATCAAGAATTGTTAACTATTAACATTATCATTATTATTTCTGCTACTATCTCCTTCCATAAACTTATTACACAGCATAAAAGCTGTATTGGGCGTTAGGATACCTAGATTCTAGTCTGGCTTTCAGTTACTTAACTGTGTATAACCTTAAATAATTCTCTTAATCTTTCTGAGCATCAATGCAGTCACTAAAATAGAGGGGCTTAACCTAGGTGATATCTAACTTCCATTTTAGGTCTAAGATCCTATGCATTTATGAATCCCAGCTCATATGGCATGCTAATTTCATAGAAAACTACCCCTAAATTTGATCATTTTTGATGTTTATTACCAAAACCTATTAATGCCAGCTTGTGCTTCTACTGTTGACATCATAAATGAATTTGGACTCTAATTCATCTTTATTGCTTAATTCATGGATTTGCACTCTAATTTATCTCTTCATTGCTTAATAGAGCAAGAATTCAAGGTGCTACCATAGGACTTTAATATTGACATTATTATTATCTACAGATTTCTTCCTTCTTATGACATTCTACTTACTTTGTTTTTAGTATAGTTCTCATGTCACAATTTTACTAGTTCTGGCTATGGCTGTCTCATTTCAGTAATTGCTTTGATTTTATACTCAGTTACTGATTATGAAAAATTTGGAATGGTTATAGAATAATAGCAGACAACTATGTCATTGATTGCCTTGTGCATGCCAACTACTATTCAAGAACCTTCATTAATTCATCAAATGTTGGTGTGCTTTCAGTGTGCCAGGCACCGTGCTGAGGGCTTGAAATACAAAGTCAAACAAAACATAATCCTTGTCCCTATTTAATTTTAAGATAACACTTTAAGGTATGTGTATATTATCTATATTTGGCAGATAAGGAAACTAGGACTTAATTAACTTGCCTGGGATAGTGCAGCTAATGAATAATGGAGCGAGCATTCAAATTCAGGTCTGCATGATGCCAAAAACCCATGCTCATTCCACTATAGCAACTGATCTGCCCTTTAAGAAGATAGAATTACTGACATTATATAAACAGATTCTAATTTTAAATTGTAATATTAATGATTTTAATTCCATGTGTGTTTTATTTTTTAAGCCTGACAGAGAAAGTCAAGATTCCTTGTTTGATAGAATTTCAGAAAGTTATGTGTCACTTTTCATGAGCATACCTCTAAGTCGAAAGGATGCATTCTTTCAGGTAAATATAGAAATTAACTAATTATGCTAATTATTTTTATAGCAAGTGAAATATAAAAATAGTTATTTTATTTAAACACATATGAGAACACATTTTGTTACTTTGCAAGCAAAATTGCCTAAAGTAGAGTAAATAATGATAATATTTAAAAAGTCATGACCCTCCACCCCAGAATATTGTATTCTACTGACTAAAAGCCTTACAGAATCTCCTTAGTGTGGTATATGTATTTGTTTGCATATTAATAATTTGAAAACGGTTGACTTGTTCTATGTATAGTCTTGGTTTTTTACCTACAAAATTATCATTTTTCTTTTACTTTAGAAAGTATCTTTTGATCTAAGAGGACTTAACTTCTTGTGTTATGCCTAAGTACTAAGCACCTGTTAGAGTAAAGAACAATGGACAAATTTATGAATCAAATGTTTTACTATGTCTGTTATAGTAAAATAATTTGATTAAAATAATTTATGTTCTTGAGTAATGTGAAATGAAGACAAGTAGGAATTTCACTATTTTAAAATGTAAACATGTAGCATTTCAAAGCAGAAGCCACATTCAAATACTTTGTTGTACTGACATCTGTAAATCAGAAATACAAAAGTATTTTTGAGTCAGTCAATGTTTTCATGGGTAAAACCTAAAATAAAAATAAATGTCCTTCATGATGAAAACATAAACAAACTTAAATTGCCAAATATTTATGCTCAATCCTGATCTATCTCACAAACATATACATACAGTATCGTAGAAGGAAATCAGTAGTGGACTGGGCATGGAGACTTGACTTCACATCTGGAATCTGCTCATAATTACCCAGGTGATCTTGGCAAGACATTCAGTCTCTCACTTCCACAGCTGGTTGTCCATCAGATGAAGAGGTTGATCCATGATTCATAAATTGTTTATAGAACACTAATGTTCTGAAAGATAGACTAAGATTTTCTCTGCTAATATTAAATTTATTTTTCTTATTTGCAGGAAAATAATGGTTAGGATTTTTGGTCATTAAATTGTCTAGAGATGACAAAACCAGCTGTTTCTCCTATCCATACGCTTTCACCTAGTCTATCCCTTTGTGGTGTTTCTAGCCTATACACATGGCTTGATGAAATCAAGCATGCTTTAACACAGGGCTCTTAAGAAAAGAATAAAAGACCTATTTAATGTGAACAAAGGAGGTAGTGGCACCATTACATATCCCTTATTCTGTAATTTCTAGTCTTACATTTATAGTCCAAATGTTCTCCCTTGGGATGGATGTGCCTTTTGATAGATATTGTATTTATAATCCTTCTCAAATCATGATTTGATTATTTTTCCAAGTGCCTATTTCCAGTGGCTTTTTCCAAGGAGAAAATTAGAAGTTGTTTAACTAAGATTCAAAGCCTCTCTTGAGAACAAATAACATGTACACCTTAATGATTTGACCCCTTGACCTTTGTTCAGTCATTTTCTAATGTTCCCTCTCCCTGTCTCAATGCTTGAGAACCACCCCACCTCCCTACAGGTCTATTACCTCCACAGCTCTATAAGTAGAAAGAGAGCCTCAACTCTCATTGACCAATTTCTATTATTTTTAACTCATTCAAATAAGAAGGTGTTTTGTTACTATTGGCTCATCTGATTTATCTTACCACAGAAAGAGAAAATTATTAATATTTAAGAATCAAGAAATTGGCTTCAGGTCTCACTATTCAGTACAAATTAACTGAATCTGAACATATTTAGTATAGCTTTTGCTTCAGTTTCTTCCAATGTCATGCAATGATATTCCTTCAGAAAATTTCCCAACACCATTTGACACCTGATCTCTCTTTCCCCTGATCTCCTGAAGGTGAGATATTCACAGAAAACTTTTGAAAGTTCCTCTTACTTACCTTGTTCAACTTTTAAATTTTGATTATTAGTGTGATTTTATATACCACAAATATAATATGTGATTTTTCTGGTAGTAAAAATGTTCATGGTTCATTCAGTAAAATTAAATATATCAGTATATTAAAGCATTCTTCCCTCTCCTCTTCTCCCCTACCCCAAAAAACTTACGGAGTTCTTCAAAGAATACCATCCATTACCAGCAGATTTTAGCACTGGATTAGGTGACTATATTAGTTTCCTATTGCTGGTGTAAAAATTATCACAAAGTTATGGCTTAAAACAACAGAAATTCGGGCTTCCCTGGTGGCACAGTAGTTGAGAGTCCGCCTGTCGATGCAGGGGACACGGGTTCGTGCCCCGGTCCGGGAAGATCCCACATGCCGCGGAGCGGCTAGGCCCGTGAGCCACGGCCGCTGAGCCTGCGTGTCCGGAGCCTGTGCTCCGCAACGGGAGAGGCCACAACAGTGAGAGGCCCGCGTATCACAAAACAAACAAACAAAAAAACAAAACAAATTCATTGTCTTACAGTTATATAGGTCAGAAGTCCAAAATGAGTCTTACAGGACTAAAATCAAGGTATCAACAGGGCTAGTTTCTTTAAGAGGCCCTAGGGGAGAAGCCGTTCCTTGCCTCTTATAGTTTCTGGTGTCTGCCAGCCTTCCAAAATAGTAGATAAAATATTTTAAATCTCTACTATAAAAATCTGGTATCTTCCTGTGTTTAGTCAGTCCCCGAGAGAAACTTAGTAGTCAAGCGACTTTAAGTCTAATAGAATACTGGTAGTACCATCTATTTGTATGATACAAATATAAAATCTGATCATGATTTTACAATTGTGGTTATAATATATTAACTCACCTAAACAGGCTTCAGTTATTTAAAAACATGCTCTTTATTTTCACCACACACTCAAAGTGATAATTGTGTGACATGATAGAGGTGTTAGCTCATGCTATGGTGGTAATCATATTGCAGTAAACAAATGTATCAACATGTTGTACACCTTAAACGTACATAGTATTACATGTCAAATATATTTCAATTAAAATATATATATATATGCTTTTTATTATAATGACCTGAAAGACAGTATTCTTTTTCTGAAAGAGGGTATCAATAGCAAGGTTAAATGAAATAAATGTAGAATCATTAAAGTATCTTATTTTAATTGTAACTTCATCCTTTATGCAAATTAAATTTTGTTTCCCAAAATGCTAACAAATAGCCGAATTGACTGACTTTATTTTCAACTCTGTTCATATTCCTCAGTTAGAAGTACAAAGAAGTACTAAATGGCCAAAAGCAAGCTATAAGAAAAAAGGGACACGTATATTTCACAAATTTGTAATTTCTTTGTTGAGATATGTTATATGAAATATGGAATTATTTTAATATGACTGTTTTTGGTAGGTGTATCCTGATTGTTTGGCACAAGCTATCTATGCAACATTCCAGGAAGCATTTCCAGAATCCAGTGATTTCTTTAATGATGAATTTAAAGAAGATCTAGGGAATAACATTTTTCTCTGGTTGTCAGGTAAGAATGTCATTAAGTATTGATCATTATTGTGGTACCTAAAACTTTTGAATTGCAGTGTTTTGTTTACTACAGTCAAAAAAGTTTATAGTTCTTTGCCTTACAAAACATAGCATATTGATGTCTGTGTTTCAAAATAATAATGATTATTTATTTTATTCTGAAAATTCTGTTTTACTAAAATTAATCAGTTGTTTACTTTAGAAAGCCAAATAATTTTACAGGCAGTAGAATTATTGTAGAAACCCAAATTGCCACAGAAAGAAAACCATACCATATATATTTTATATTTGTAAGAGAAATATTTTAAGCTGCTTTTGGAACACTGCTGGCATTTTTATAGCAAATTATATTGGGTAAATTCTAGAGCTAATTGAGTTCCTTGTAGAACATAAAATCATTAATCAAGGAAAACTTATTTTTTGAATCATGGTGTGTGTGTGTGTGTGTGTGTGTGTGTGTGTGTGTGTGTGTGTGTGTGTGTGTGTAGGTAGGAATGGTAGGACTCAAAGGCTGAAGGGAAGGGAAGTAAGATTCCATCCTAGAGTACTTAGCTAGAGATGTAGGCACTTGGGTTTAAAACTAAGGTATTGTTTCATATTCCTGGAAATACCTCCCCAATATTGTTTCCTAAGACTACTATACCATTATGGACTACCAGAAGCTATTGCCTGTTTTCAAGTCCTTCTTATAAATCTGTCCAAATTTTGACTAATTTTTTAAAACTGTTTTGTGTCAATTCTTAGTAACCAAACCATTTCTTTAAGAAAATGTTTCATATTTTAAGGAGGGGGTCCTTGGGAGGTACATGCTAGAAAACAACCCTGAGGACCACCCACCTCCATCAATACACATAGGACAGGAGTCTCCTAATTATAGAGAAAAATCCAACTAATTCAAATATTAGAAGCAAAAAGAGAATGAGCACAGCATTCATACAAAAATACTATAAGAAAAAAAATGTGAAGAACAGAACAACTTTCCTACAGACCTGTTGTAGAATGAATTGTGTCCCCTGAAAATTCATATTGATTTCTGTATGAAGTTTTATAAGTCACTGTCTTACTTAATCCTTTTATTCAAGTTAGTTTTGTCATTGATTGTCTAGGGTTTTCTATGCATATCATCTGCAAATATAGTTTTCATATTTCTTTTATAATTCTTATGCTTTTAACTAGTTTCTATTATGTAATTAAAGAAGAATGTATATAACATATTTAGATGAGCAATAACAATGAGCTAGGAGATTTAAAGGAAAGGTTTTAAAGTCCTCTGGTAAATCCAGTGGGGGGTGTCTACTTTACGCTCTTCCTATGGGTCTTCAAAGCATTCCACATGCAAACTGCCTGAAGTAAAGGCAAGAACACTAACATAAATACCTTATCCTATTTAAATATCAGAATGGGTAGTTTTAACTGAAGTAAACAAAAATTTTCTTGTTCAGGAAACTTTATAGGCTATGACTGGTAGAATTAATCTGAAGGTTGAAAATTCAGCAATTTCTATTATTCTATTTTCCAGTTTACTAATTCTTTCTTCTGTCCCCTCCATTCTGCTGTTAAGCCCATTCTTGATTTTTTTAAAAATTTGGTTTTTGTACATTTCAGTTATAAAAGTTACATTTGGTTCTTTTTTATATCTTCTGTTTCTTCACTGAGACTTTGTTCTTTCATTTGTTTCAAGTGTGTTCATTATTGTTTAAGCATTTTTATTATAACTGCTTGAAAAATCCTTGTCAGGTGATTCTAACATCTGTGTCATCTAGATACTGACAATTGTCTTTTCTCATTCAAGTTGAATTTCCTAGTTTTTTATATGACAATTAAAACCTGGACATTTTGGGTATTATAAGACTCTGAATCTTATCTAAATTTTTTGTTTCAACAGGCCTTCTCTGACACTGCTCTAGTTGGGGGAGAAGGGCACTGTCAGGTGGGGAATGAAAGTCCAGGTTACCCACTTGGTCTCTTTTAACATAGCGGTGGGAGGAGGGTTTGGTATAGCTCCCAGCAGACCTCTACTGATACCACCCTGGCTTTTAGGGGCAGGGATGCCTTGTTACTGCTCCCCAAGTGGCTTCCACTGACACTATAAGGGGGAGGGTAGCCTTGTTATATCTGGGCAGTGGTCACAGTCTCCACTAGGCCTCCTCTGACACCACTTTCCATAGGGAGAGGAAAGTGCACCTCATTCCAGTCCTGTGGGAATAAAAGTCTTCGGTCTCTGCTCTGCCTCCTCTGATACTACCCTAGTGAGAGTGGAAGCTGAGGCTCTCCAACCACCCTTTTCTGGCAGTGGTGGGTTTGGAGCAGCAGATTTTCCTGTTGTGTTTGGCTGGAGTAAGCAGTTATTGTCTAAAGGTTTTCTGTCCTACTAGGCAGCCCTTTTCCTGGTCCTTTGGCTAGAGAGAGGAGGATTTTCTTGAGACTTCTTTAATCTTTGCCTGTTACCATTTCTGGATTCTGGTTTCTCTAGCACCCAGTTTGAAATATGAGTCAGAAAGAAAACCCAAGGACTTCACTGTTGTGTTGTACCTTGGGTCCTGAGGTTCCTAGTTAGTCTGCCTTCTTGTCTCCACCTTTTAGAGTCTTCTAATGTGTGTTTATAAACACATCCACTGAAATGGTATTATTTCATATTGGGTTACCTGAGAATACCTTATGAGAAGGTAATATTGATCAGAGACTCAAAGGAAGTGAGAGAATGAACTATGTCAATATCTGGAATGAAAACTTTTTAGGTAGAAGGAACAGCATATGAAAAGGCCATGATGCAGGTAGAAGATATTTGCAATACAGCAAGGAAGCCAATGTAGCTGAGGTAGAATGAGAAAGGAATTGAAAAGTAGATGAGGTCAGAGATATGTCTGTAGGTTAGGGCTGTAGGTTAGGGCATCTCATAATTTATAGGCAGTTATAAGGACTCTTTCATTGTGAGTGAAATGGAAAAGCACTGGATGATTTTGAGCAAATAATACTTGTAACCTAAAATATGTGTATAAGGGATCACTCTAGCTTTGGGGAGAACAAGAGACCATAGAGGGGACAAGGGTGGAATCAGGAATGCAGTTGGAGTTATTGCAGTAATAGAAGTGAGACATGGTGATTGGTTGGAACAGGTTGGTTAAAGGATGAGGAGCTGGAAAGTTATATTAGGTAAGTCTGCTGGCAGAGTCCATTGGATTTATTGATATATAGAAGTTGAAAGTGGAACAAATAAAAGAGTCAGGGATGATGCCCAGAATTTTAGCCTGAGCAACGAGACAACTACTGAAATGGTGAAGACTGTAAGAGAAGGTTGTGGTGGTAGGATTTTATGGAATCAGGATTTAAGTTTGAGATGTAATATTCGTCAACATTTGCATTTTTTATAACAAAATCTCAAATTTTTAGTGATTATTTTAAAATATAACAAGGAGATGACTGTGCCCTAAATGGTGTCTACACTATAGGAGAATTACAAGAAAGAAATAGTAAACACTAAAAGCATTTGAAAGCAAAGGAAGAAAAAATACAGTGATAATTAGGGTAATCTTCATAGCCTGACTCAAGAATATAAGTAGACATTGAAGGAACAGCAGAACTATGCTAGATGCATGGATGCTGGACTCAGCCTTGGGCAAGAATCTAGACATGACAACTGGTCTCCATTTGTACCTATACAAAGAGGGTTAAATCCACAGCAAAGTCAACAGCAAGCTGAGCAAGAGAAATCCACATTTTACATAAAAAATCTCACTTAAGCCTCAAAAATCCTTATTATAACAATATGCTATTATTCCTTTACAAAAGGGAAAACCAAGGTTAAGAGAATTTGTCCACAGTTACTACTAAGTAACAGAACCAGGATTTCACCTTAAGCCTGTCAGACTCCATTGTCTGAACTCTTATGAATAATGGATTATTGCCCCCTGAGGTGAATAAAATAAAAACACGAGTATTTAATTTATGAAAAACTGTTGCAGAGAAGGAAAAGGGAAATTTTTTCTGAAGACTTAGAGGAAGCAAGCCCTCCCTAATCCTCCCAGTGTTTCCCAGCAACTAGTTGGGCTTTATTATTCATATGCTAAAACAAGTACTTGATTAACACCCTAGGATTCACAAAAGGTGGAGTGATCTCAGTTTTATTATAAAACCATCTACACAGGCACAAAATTGGTCTATCTTTAGTAAACTTCATTGCTCACTTCTAGTCTGAATATGGCTGTTTATGAATGCATATCCTTCCAACATAGGCTAGTCATCCCTGTTGAACACTTGTTTCAATACTTCTCTGTGGGCTACTTCACCTTAGTAGAAAACATTTCTGTAGCAAAAGGATCATCTATTGTTTCCTCGCCTATTAACTTCACATCAGGCAGAAAAAATGGTTTAAAGTGGACGGTAGGTGTGGCTAAAATGGGAAACTCGAGGAATCCTTGTGATGGAACCGTTCCATATCCTGACTATATCATTGTCTATATCCTGGTTGTGATACCGTATTATAGTTTTACAAGGTGTTAGTTACCATTGTGGGAAACTAAATAGAGGGTATGGGAATCTCTCTCTATTATTTCTTGCAAGTGCGTGTAAATCTACACTTATCTCAAACAGAGTTAAAAAACTTCAAACCTGCATTTTCTTAAGATAAAAGGCAGCCATACTGGTGGGAGTATACAATCAATATCTACTAAAGCTGAACATATGCGAGTTTAGACCAGCATATCTATGACTCCCAGGTACATAACCTACAGAAATGTACATATTTCTGTACACCAAAAACACAAAATGTTCTTAGCAGCACTATTTATATAATAATCAAAACAAACTGTCCAAATGCCCATCAATAATATGAAATTTAGATAAGCTGGAATATTCATATAAGGAAATACTACCAGCAATGAGAATGAACACACTATAATTATATACAATAGTATGAACAAATCACAGAAACAAGGTTGAGGGAGGAAAAAAGCCAGACACAAAAGAGTAGATCCTGTATGAGTCCACTGATACAAAGTTCAAAATCTGGCAAAACTGATCTATAATTTTAGAAGTAAAGATAATGTTTATTCTTGGGAATTGGTCCTGGCTAGAAAGGAGGGCACCTGGAGTGCTGAATATTTTGTTTCTGGGGGCTGGTAACATGGACACCATATATTAAATTTGTGAAAATTCATTGAGCTGTACATGATTGTTCATTTTAATTTTTATGCATCGATAAAAATTTAAGTTGAAAACAAAGGCAGTAGTGGTAGCTGCACTAGAGCCTCTATGGTTTATTTAATCATGAATATGTTTGTACAGATTTCTCTCGCAATGCTTTTCTCACATTGCATACCTATCAAGAGTCACATGTTTTCTGAGTCTTTGCTCATAAACGACCTTTTCAACTTTCAGTAAGATTTTATCTCAGTTGTGATTTATTATTTTGTATTGGCTAGAGCACTTGTTGAAAGAATTTTATAAGACATGTTTTTCTTATTTCTTTGTTGAGGAGATGTTTATAGCATAGATCTAAAATACTTGATTCAATTTCTCCTCCTTAATAAAAAAAATTCCTTTTTATCAGGATGAAGTAATCACTTTATTAGGTTATTTACATTATATTCAGTTTGATTTCTTACATTGTCATTTGGCTTTCTTTTTTATTTAAATTATTTTTAAAATTTATTTATTTTTGGGTGCACTGGGTCTTCATTGCTGCGCGCGGGCTTTCTCTAGTTGCGGCGCGTGGGCTTCTCATTGTGGTGGCTTCTCTTGTAGCAGAGCACGGGCTCTAGGCACGCGGGCCTCCGTAGTTGTGGCTCACAGGCTCTAGAGCGCAGGCTCAGTAGTTGTGGTGCACGGGCTTAGTTGCTCCACGGCATGTGGGATCTTCCCGGACCAGGGCTCCAATCCGTGTCCCCTGCATTGGCATGCAGATTCTTAACCACTGCGCCACCAGGGAAGTCCCTTGGCTTTCATTTTTGGTTCGTTTTTCACAAACAAAATTTTTGTTACCAGAGTTCCTTATACACAATTCTTAGAGCGTCAGAGACTGTATTAGTTTCCTATTGCTACTATAGCAAATTACTACTTAGTTTTAAACAACATAAATGTGTTATCTTATAGTTCTGGAAATCAGAAGTCCAAAATGAGTTTCACTAGGCTAAAATGAAGATGTTTGGCAGGGCTGTGTTCTTCTAGAGGTTCTAGGGGAGAATCTGTTTCTCTGCAACTTTTCTGAAGCTGTTTCCGTTCTTTGCCTCATGGCCCTCTTTCATTATCAAAGCCAGCAATGGATAGTCAGTCTTTCTCATATTGCATCACTCTGATACTGACTCCTCTACCTTCCTTTTCCATATTTAAGGACCCTTCTGATTACATTGGGCTCACCTGGACAAGCCCGCATACTTACCCTATTTTAAGGTTAATCTTCTGATCTGTTAGCCTTACTATTCCCCAGATTTTCCACGAATACACTATATATTTTAAAACATAGACAGTCTATTGAGAAACATTCAAATGAATCATACTTCAGGCTTCTGAATATTTTATCTAGTGGCAACTAATGTGAAATAGGCAATATCCAAATCTAAAAACACTTAGAAAATTCCAACTTGATACCAAAATATAGCAAATAATCCTCATTGAATACTCACTACTGAGAAAATACTGGCTATGTTTATATCAATGTATGTTAATAATGATGATAATATTAGCTCATATTTCCCATTTACTGAACACTTTAACATATACTGTCTCAACCATCAGAATAAACATATGGAGTACACAAAGGAATTATATTGTTCTCATTTTTATTGCTGAGGATATAAATGTTTAGTGTGGTTAAATCAATTATTCAACCCGATACAGTTTTTGGAACAAAAATGGAACTTTTTAAATGGAATTTATTTTTATTTATTTTAGGGTACTATTATTGATTCATAGGCATTATTTTAAAAATAATAGGAGATACAGATAGGGAAATTTTTAAAACAATAATTACCTATGCCGAGAGGAAATCATGTTAATATTTAAGCTATAGTCACACATAAGTATATGGTAAAATTGTCCTTCACATAAAAACATATTATGATTGCCTTTATATGTTAACAAATACTTACAAGGTAACTTTTAATGGATACTTCGTGGTCCACTGTATGGATGTACTGTTGTTGGATATTTAGGTCCTTTCCAAGTTTTCACAATATTAATCTCCCCTTATGTCCGTTTATGAACTTAGCTTATGTCTATGAGTCACAAAGGTATATATCAAGCTTATCTCTTTTCTAATTCTCAGTTTTATATGATAAGACATTAACATTTCTACGTAGAGCTTTCCTCTTTTGAAACTTGAGACAATCCTCACAGGACTGTTGTGAGAATGAAATGTATAATGCTCCTAAAAAGGCTTTGACAAAAGATATTTTTTAAATCCTAATTTCTTTGGCTAAATATACATATTTGTATCAACAGGTTTAAAACCTAAAAAAGGCTTTTGGACCCACTGGAAGCTGAACGAACTCTCCACAACAACCATTCATGGCAGCAAGAAAACACCTTCAGAATCTATAAAGGATAGGATTGCAAGAAGTGAAGAATGCATATCAACTTGTAAGTAAATTATTATATACTGCCTATCGAAATAGCCAAAATCAAGTGTATCGTTATTTTTTTGTCAGAATTTTCTAATGATTTGTTTTCTGGTGAGGATCTTAAAATAACATTTGATTTATAGATGGGTATTATAGTAATTTGAATATTGCTTTATATTTAAGTTTTTCATTATAAAAATGGCATGTGCTTACATCCTTTTCTCATTTGCATGTTATTATGTTTTTATATTGATTTGCGGGAACTTCTCAGGTTTGTAAGAACACTACAAATATTCTTACTTTTTAGCTGTATTGCTATCTGGTTAATAATGTGTTTTACCAATAGATAAGTTTAAAGTTTTTATTCAGTAAATTTAAATAATGCCTTTTGTAGTTTCAGTTTTGTGGCATGTTTGTCAGGACTTACTTACCTAATATTATGAAAAAAAAATCTACCTGTTCTTTTTTTCTAGTACTTTTTTATTTCCATGTTTTATTCAACTCTTTAATCCACTTGAGGTTTATTTTGTTATAAAGGAAGGTAGTTGTATTCCAGTATTTTGTTTTTTCCAAATGCTTACTTATTAAATAGTCCACTTACAGACTACTTGAAATAGCAATTCACATGGATATATTTTTGTATTCTCTTCTACCTCCCAAATTCCTGTACCAGGACCAAACTTCTCAGTAACTCTACATTAATTAGCACTTTAAGGCAAGTTTATTTTTCTGTAATTTATACTATATTTCAATACTAAACATAGGTCTGGTACTCAGGCCTCATTTCTGACCAATTAAATAAGAATCTGAGGCTCTGTATTTTTTAAAGCTACCCAGATGATTTCAATGTGCAGGCAAAGTTAAGAACCACTAGTGTAGAGGGAAATACCTTTCCATCATACTTCTTGATATAGGCCAGGGCAAGGAGGGACTAACCTACTCAACCTACTCATCTGAAAGTGGCTCGTCAGTTAATTTCTGATTCTAAAATTGTTTAATTAGTTAATTACTGCTCTTCTGATTAGTACTTTAATTTTTCTCCACTCTTATCCCCATAGATGTCATCCTGTCTGATTTCTCTCTTTTAGTAGTTATATGAAATTTCTTATTTGCTAATGTCACCCTGGTTTTTACAGAACTTCATGTATATTTGTAATTTTGGATGGAAAGAGAGATAATCCACTGTCTTGACCCAATCTTATCTCTTTTTGTTTCTCAGTCTCACATGTGAATAACAACTTGGCTGAATATAAAATTAAGGAGGTTGGGGGAGCTTTCTATTTTTTTTTCATTTTAATTTACAGAAAAGTGTTGAGAATAGTATAAGGAACTCCCATGTATCCTTTATCCACCAAATGTTTGAATTTATCGTATTTGTTTTATTGTTTTCTCTCTCCCTCTTTTATATAAACATTTAAAGCTATAAATTTCCCTAATTCCTGTTTCAGCTACATTCTGCAAAGTTTGATATGTTATATTTTTGTTATCATTTAATCCAAAATATTTTCTAATATCCAGTATAATTTCTATTTTAACCCATGGGTTATTTAGAGGTGTATTATTTAATTTTTAAATACTTAGGGCTTTTCTAGATACCTTAAAATTACTGATTTCTAATTTTAAATATACTGTGGTCTGAGAATATACTCTACAATCTTTTGAAGTGTATTGAGACTTGTTTTATGGTACAGTACATGGTCTATCTTGATGAACATTCAATGTGCACGTGAGAAGAATGTGTATTCTGCAATTATTTTGTAAATCTCAGTTAGATCAAGGTGGTTGATAGTGATATTCAGATCTTCAATATCAAGATTCAGCAAACTACAGCCTGTGGACCAAATCTGGCCTGCAGCCTATTTTTATACATCCTATGAGCTAAGAATGATTTTTATATTTTTAAGGGTTGTAAAAAAAAAACAATAAAGAATATACCACAGAGGGACTTTCCTGGTGGCACAGTGTTTAAGAATCTGCCTGCCAATGCAGGGGACACG
>NC_041224.1:89377808-89479471 GCF_002837175.3 Physeter macrocephalus
CCCAGGCGCCACAACTACTGAGCCTGCGCTCTAGAGCCTGTGCTCCACAACAAGAGAAGCCACTGCAATGAGAAGCCTGCTCACTGCAACAGAGTAGCCCCTGCTTGCCACAACTAGAGAAAGCCGGTGCGCAGTAACAAAGACCCACCGCAGCCCAAAATAAATAAATTTTTTTAAAAAAGAATATACCACAGATCACATGTGGCCCACAAAGCCTAAAATATTGGACTATCTGACCCTTAATAGAAAAAGTTTGCTAACTCTGGTTCTGTATCTTTATGATATTTAATTGTTCTATTAATTACTGAGAAGGGGGTGTTAAAATCTCCCACTGCAATTGTGGAATTATCTATTTCTCCCCTTAATTCTACTGATTTTTGCTTTATGCATTTTTAAGTTACTGGGCACATACACAATTATTATGTTTTCCCTTTAATCATTATGAAATGTTTCTTCATATCTATGATAATTCTCCTAGAGGAATTATTTATTTATCTAATTATCTGTGAGTTCTATTTTGTCTGATATTAATATAGCCACTTGAGCTTTCTTATGCTTGTGGTTTGCATAGTGTATCTTTTCCCATCATTTTACTTACAGCCTCTTTGTTTTTTCATGTTTAAAGGTCGTCTTGCAAACAACCTTTAGTTGAATCTTGGTTTTTTATTTAGTCTTACAATTTCTTCCTTTTAATTGGAGTGATTACTTCATTTACATTCAACATAACTATTGACATGATTAGGTTTGTTTTTACCATGTTCCTGTTTGTTTTCAGTTTTATCTCACCTGTTTTTTGTTCCCTATCTTCATTTGGTTAAGCAAATTTTTTTTTTTTTTTTTTTTTTGTGGTATGCGGACCTCCCTCTACTGCGGCCTCTCCCGTTGCGGAGGACAGGCTCCGGACGCGCAGGCTCAGCGGCCATGGCTCACGGGCCCAGCTGCTCCGCGTCATGTGGGATCCTCCCAGACCGGGGCGCGAACCCAGTTTCCCTGCATCGGCAGGCGGACGCGCAACCGCTGCGCCACCAGGGAAGCCCTAAGCAAATATTTTTAGTATTCCATTTTAATTCTTCTATTGGCTGTTTGCCTGTACTTTCTTGCATTTTTTTCCAGTTGCCTTAGTGATTTCAAAATGCATCCTTAAATTATTGAAATACTACTTAAAGTTAATGTTGTCCTACTTCACTAAAAATGTAGGAACTTGGAGAAGGATAGCTACACATACTCCCCTTTGTCCTTTGTGCTGTTGTTGTCATATATATTAGAAGATGTACATGAATAATGGCCTCACATTATACAGTGTTAGGATTTTTGCTTCAAATAATTACATGGTTTATTTCAGCTTTATTGAGGTCTAATTGATGTACAATAAACCACACACGTTTAGAATACAAAATTTCACAATTGGACATATGTATAAACTCATAAAACTGTCATAACTTTCAAGATAGGAAACATATCCACCATTCCAGAAAGTTCCTCAGACTTTTTTGTAGTTCCTCCCTCCTTCTCAATCCCCAGGCAATTACTCATGTGATTTTTGTCACTACAGGTTAGTTTGCATTTTCTAGAATTTTATGTAAATGGAATCATAGAGTATGTGCTATCTTTTGTCTGTCATTTTCTACTCTGCATAATTATTTTGAGATTCATTCATCTTGATGTATGTATGAATAGTTTGTTCCCCTGTATTGCTGAGTAATAGTCCATGGTAAGGATATACAACAATTTGTTTATGCATTCACATGTTGGTAGACATTTGCATTGTTTCCAGTATTTAGCTATTATAAATAAAGCTGCTGTGAATATTCATGTACAAGTCTTTGTGTAAACATAGGATTTCATTTATCTTTGGTAAACATCTAGTAGTGGAAGGCTGAGTAGTATGGTAAGTGTATTGTAACATTTTAAGAAATTGCCAAATTTATCCAAAATTTTACATTCCTATCAGTATACAAGTTTTAGTTACTCTGCTTCCTTGCTAACACTTTGTACAGTCTTTTTAATTTTAGCCATTCTTGTGGGTTATGTACTGGTATTTAGTTAGGTTTTATTTTAATTTCTCTAATGACTAATTATGATGAGCTCTTTTCATGTGCTTATTTGCCATCTGTATATCTTCTTTGCTGAAGTGTCTGTTTCAGTCTTTTTGCTATTTTTATTGGGGTTGTTTGTCTTATTTTAATTCTGTTATAACAGTTCTTTATAGATTCTAGGCACAAATCCTTTAACAGATATATATTTTACAAATATTCTTTTCTAGTCTGTAGTTGCCTTTTCATTTTGTAATACTGTCTTTTGAAAGGCAAAAGTTTATACTATGGTAAAATCAAATTTATCATTTTTTCCAGTAGGGTATGTGCTTTTTTGTGTCATAATCAAGAATTTTTTTTGTGAAACCCAATTTCACCAAGATTTTCTCCCATGTTTTCTTCTAGAAATTTTATAGTATATAATTTTATAGCTTATGATTGTAGCTCCTATTATACACTTAGGTCTCTAATTCATTTTGAGTAATTTTTGCAAATTATGTGAAGTAAGCAGTGAGGAACATTTCTTTGCATATTATTCTAGCACCATATGTTGAAAAGATTATCCTTTGCCCATTGAATTATCTGGGAACCTTTGTCAAAAAAACATTTGATCATGTGTGTATTGCTCTATGCATGTACTCTGAATTCTGTTTCACTGATGCCAATACCAAACTACCTTGATAACTGTAATTTTATAACATGTCTTGGAGTCAGGTACTATAAGTCCTCCAACTTTGTTCTTCTTTTAAAAAATTATTTTGGCTATCTAGATTCTTTTCATTTCTATATAATTTTTTAACTGCTTATCAGTATTTAAAGTATATACTCTGGAATTTTCATTGGAATTAGGTTGAATCTGTCAACTTAAGAAGCATTGACATCTTAACAATATTGATTTTCCAATCCATGAACATAGAATATTTCCACATTTATTTAGGACTTCTTTCTATCTCAGCAATATTTTCTAGTTTTTTCTTTATAGATGCTGCACATATCTCTCAAATTATATTGCATATGGTGTTTTTAATTTCAATTCCTGATTGTTCACTGGTAATATATAAAAAATATTATAGAAAAATACTTCTGTGTTGATCTTATATCCTACAATCTTACTAAACTTGCTTATTAGTTCTAGTAGCCTTTTTAGATTTCTTAGGATTTTTTCTTCATGGATACTCATGTCATCTGAGAATAAAGAGCATTTTACTTTATTTTCAATCTGTATGCCTTTTATTTATTTAACTTGCCTATGGCTAGGATCTTTAAGAATATGTTGACTAAAAGTGGTGAGAGTGGACATGCTTGCCTCATTCCTGATCTTAGAGGGACAATGTTAGGTTACTTACCTTTAAATAGATTTTGGCTGAAGGCTTTTATAGATATCTTTTATCAGGTTGAGGTAGTTTCGTTCCCTTCCTAGTTTGCTGAGAGGTTTTTGTTGTTGTTTGTTTTTTAACAAATAGATGTAGGATTTTAGCATTTGTTGAGATGAACATATTGTTTTTCTATTTTAGTCTTTTAATACAGTGAATTACATTGATTTTTCAAGTGTTACCGAACCTTGCATTCCTGGGATAAATCCCATTTGGCAATTGTGTATTAACCTTTTCATGTATACTACTGAATTCAGTTTGCTAAAGTTTTGTTTTCTTTTTCTGTACTGTCCTGTCACATTTTAGTAATAAGTGTAATGTTCACCCCTCTTCTCTTTTCTA
Source organism: Physeter macrocephalus (assembly GCF_002837175.3). Taxonomy (NCBI): domain Eukaryota; kingdom Metazoa; phylum Chordata; class Mammalia; order Artiodactyla; family Physeteridae; genus Physeter; species Physeter macrocephalus. The sequence continues at coordinate 89,381,557 of NC_041224.1, forward strand.
AGGGTTAGTGTAAACTTGGTATTTGTTCTTTACATATTTGGTAGAATTCACCAATGAAGCCATCTGGGCCTAGAAATTCCTCTATGGTAAGGTTTTTGACTAAAAATTCATTTCTCTAATAGATATAGTGCTATTTAAATGATCAGTTCCTTCTTGAGTAAACTTTGTAGTTTTGTGTAAATTTTTATTTTATTCCTTTAAATATTTTTCAGTTTTTTTCTGAGATGTGATCTAGTTATTTAGAAATATTTTGGTCTACTTGGAGCTTTATTTTAAGCTTCATTAGGTGGAACCAGAGAACTCTTTTGTTTAGGCCTAACATGCTTCCCCTACTGAGGCAGTACCCTTCTTAGTATTCTACCCTATGCTCTGTGTATAACAGATTTCCCATCTGGCTGTCTGGAACATGAGCTTTCTGTGAGCCCCAAGCATTGTTCTGCCCGCTCCTTCCTGTGTTTTTTTTTTTTTTTTAAACCAACCTCAGGCAAAAATTCAAGGATAACCTTCTGAAGAGCTCCAGAATGCTCTCTGTGTGCATCTGTCTCCTCTATATTATGCTGACCTGTGAATTTTAGCTTGACTTGACCTTCCTGAATGCTAAATTTTATATTTTAACTCATTTCTGCTTGGATTCCCACCATTACACTGTGGCCGCAAAATTTCTTTTTTAGAGACAATAAGATGAGACAACTGAAGGGTTCCCTCATTAGGTTTTTTTCTCTTGGCTGGAGCGGGGGTGATTACTGTCCTGTACTGCCTGTTGTCCAACACATAAAAACCATTGTTTCATATATTTTCTCCAATTTTTTACTTGTTTAAGAAAGAAGAGCAATCCAGTTCCTGTTACTCCATCATAGCAAGAAGTAGAAGTGATTATATGTATTTTAAAAGATTAAGAGAAGACTTAAAAATAGTCTTCTATATTTATTCACATATTTGCCATTCCTGGATCTTCATTCCATCCTATAAATTTGAGTTTCCATCTGGTGTCATTTCCCTTCAGCTTGAAAAAAAAAAAACTACCTTTTGGCAGTTCTTATAGTTCAGTTCTGCCAGTAATAAATTTTCTCAAGTTTATTTATCTAAAAATAATGTTCATTTTGCCTTTATTTTTGAAGGATATTTTTTCTGGATTTAGAAATCTAGGTTCACTTTTCTTTTGCCTTTCAGCAAGATATTGTTCCATTGGGTTCTAGTTTGGTATTGTTTCTTTTTTTTTTTAATCCACTCTTTTTTATATTCTTCTCCCATATAGGGCATTACAGAGTATTGAGTAGAGTTCCCTGTGCTATACAACAGGTTATTATTAGTTATCATTCTATATATAGTAATAATGTGTACATGTCAATTCCAATCTCCCAATTTATCCCTCTCCTGCCTTTCCCCCTTGGTAAACATAAGTTTGTTTTCTACATCTGTGACTCTACTTCTGTTTTGTAAACAGGTTCATTTGTACCATATTTTTTAGATTCCACATATAAGCAATATCATAGGATATTTGTTTTTCTCTGTCTGACTTGCCTCACTTGGTATGACAATCTCTAGGTCCATCCATATCACTGCAAATGACATTATTTCATTCTTTTTTATGGCTGCGTAATATTTCATTGTATACATGTACCACATCTTCTTTATTCATTCCTTGGTTGATGGACTTTTAGGTTGCATCCATGTCCTGGCTATTGTAAATAGTGCTTCAATGACCTTGGGGTGCGGGTATTGTTTCGAATTATGATTTTCTCTGTATATGTGCCCAGAAGTGGGATTGCTGGATCATATGGTAGCTTTATTTTTAGTTTTTTAAGGAACCTCCATACCGTTCTCCATAGTGGCTGTACCAATTTACCTTCCCACCAACAATGTATGAGGGTTCCCTTTTCTCCACAACATCTCCAGCATTTATGGTCTGTAGATTTTTTGATGATGGCTATTCTGACCAGTGAGGTGATACCTTATTGTCGTTTTGATTTGAATTTCTCTAATTTAGTGATGTTGAGCATCTTTTCATGTGCTTCTTGGCCGTCTATATGTCTGCTTTGGAGAAATGTCTATTTAGATATTCTGCCCATTTTTTGATTGGGTTTTTTTTTTGTTTGTTTTTGGTATTGAGCTGTATGAGCTGTTTGTATATTTTGGAGATTAATCCCTTGTCCGTTGCTTCCTTTGCAAATATGTTCTACCATTCTGTAGGTTGTCTTTTTGTTTTGTTTATGGTTCCCTTTGCTGTGCAAAAGCTTTTAAGTTTAATTAGGTTCCATTTATTTTTGTTTTTATTTTCTTTACTCTAGGAGGTGGATTGAAAAAGATCAAACTGAGATTTATGTCAGAGAGTGTTCTGCCTATGTTTTCCTCTAAGAAGTTTATAGTATCTGGTCTTACATTTAGGTCTTTAATCCATTTTGAGTTTACTTTTGTGTATAGTGTTAGAGAATGTTCTAATTTCATTCTTTTACATGTAGCTGTCCAGTATTCCCAGCACGACTTATTGAAGAGACTGTCTTTTCTCAATTGTATATTCTTGCCTCCTTTGTCATATATTAGGTGACCATAGGTGCATGGGTTTATCTCTGGACTTTCTCTCCTGTTCCAATGATCTATATTTCTGTTTTTGTGCCAGTGCCATACCATTTTGATGACTGTAGCTTTGTAGTATAGTCTGAAGTCAGGGAGCCTGATTCCTCTAGCTCTGTTTTTCTTTCTCAAGATTGCCTTGGCTATTCAGGGTGTTTTGTGTTTCCATACAAATTGTAAAATTTTTTGTTCTAATTCTGTGAAAAATGCTATTGGTAATTTGATAGGGATTGCATTGAATCTGTAGATTACTTTGGGTAGTATAGTCATTTTCACAATATTGATTCTTCCTATCCAAGAACGTAGTATATCTTTTCATCTGTTTGTGTCATCTTTTATTTCTTTCATCAATATCTTATAGTTTTTGGAGTACAAATCTTTTGCCTCCTTAGGTAAGTTTATTCCTAGGTATTTTATTCTTTTTGATGCAGTGGTAAATGGGACAGTTTTCTTAATTTATCTTTCACTGTTAATGTATAGGAATGCGAAAGATTTCTGTGTATTAATTTTGTATCCTGCAACTTTACCAAATTCATTGATGAGCTCTAGTTTTCTGGTAGCATCTTTAGGATTTTCTATGTGTAGTATCATATCATCTGCAAACTACTAGTTTTACTTCTTCTTTTCCAATGTGGATTCCTTTTATTTCTTTTTCTTCTCTGATTGCTGTGGGTAGGACTTCCAAAACTATGTTGAATAAAAATAGCAAGGGTGGACATCCTTGTCTTGTTCCTGATCTTAGAGGAAATGCTTTCAGTTTTTCACCATTGAGAATGATGTTTACTGTGGATTTGCCATATATGGCCTTTATTATGTTGAAGTATGTTCCCTCTATGCCCACTTTCTGGAGAGTTTTTGTCATAAATGGGTGTTGAATTTTGTCAAAAGCTTTTTCTGCATCTATTCAGATGATCATATGATTTTTATTCTTCAGTTTGTTAGTGTAGTGTATCACATTGATTGATTTACGTATGTTGAAGAATCTTTGCATCCCTGGGATAAATCCCACTTGATCGTGGTGTATGATTCTTTTAATGTGTTGTTGGATTGGATTTGCTAATATTTTGTTGAAGATTTTTGCTTCTATATTCATCAGTAATACTGGCCTGTAATTTTCTTTTTTTGTGATATCTTTGTCTGGTTTTGGTATCAGGGTGATTGTGACCTCATAGAATGAGCTTTGGAGTGTTCCTTCCTCAGCAATTTTTTGGAATGGTTTTAGAAGAATAGGTGTTAACTCTTCTCTAAATGTTTGATAGAATTTGCCTGTGAATCCATCTGGTTCCAGACAATTGTTTGTTGGAAGTTTTTAAATCACAGTTTCAATTTCAGTATTGTGATTGATCTGTTCATATTTTCTATTTCTTCCTGGTACAGTCTTGGAAGATTGTACCTTTCTAAGAATTTGTCCATTTCTTCTAGGTTGTCCATTTTATTGCTGTATAGTTGCTTGTATTAGTCTCTTATGATCCTTTGTATGGTGTCAGTTGTAACTTCTCCTTTTTCATTTCTAATTTTATTGATTTGAGTCCTCTGCCTTTTTTTCTTGATGAGAACCCTACAAGTTCCATTTTAGAAGGCTCAACTCCCCTCCAGTTTCTACCTGCTTTTAGTCATTACCTGATATCTTCAAGTGGTTAATGTCCTTTTTTTTTTAACACTTTCAAGAATTCATAACTTTTATCTATGGGAGAGTCATATTGATGTAAATTAAATATTTAAATATTGAGTTTATTTTCCAATTTAAATATCAAATTGTCAAATCACAGTTTCTTATAAAACTAGATACTGCTTCATTATCTTCTGTTATTTAGTCTAGTAGAGAAGTCTAAACCAGCCTATGTTTTCTTCCTTTACAGTTAATTTATAAAATTTAGTTTTTAGTTTTACTTATTTAGATGTTTCCAAGATTTTTTAATTTGTCTTTAAATTTGGAAAATATCACTAGAACATGTCTTAATGATTTTCATAACTTTTCACAATGCCAAAATTTATTTAAAATTCTTGGATTTCCCTAAGCTCTGTGGTAGACCTAGTAAAGATCTTAGCCAAATATTTCAAGTGAGACATAGAAACTTATATGGCCAGACTGAAGAGGAAGGGAAAGTGACACTGTTGCAGATATTTAAGGAAAAAGTTTCATTTCACCATTGGAGAGTATCCCCTGACATTGAGGAAATAAAATCTCCAGAGAAAGGCTTCATATCCTGTTTTCACGTGGTATGCTATGACATACTAAATGTTGTCTTGTTACCTCATAAAAAATGAAAATATATAGGGATCAATTTTTTAAAAATAGGATAAAGGCCACTATAAGCTACTCATTTGGCAAATGTGTAAACCAAGAACAATCTTTTATTAGGGAATGACAACTGAAAGGTCTTTGGAGGTGAGGCTGAAAGCAAAAAATCAAGTCCCTCGAAAGACCACGATTTTTAACATCATGTTTTAGCCAGTCATGGGCTTACCATTCTACCCGGTGCCCCTGGACTGTAGAGGCAAAAGTGACCTTGAGTAAGGGGCTTCTCTTTGGATTCCCAAATAAACATCTCATTTCAGTGGAGCTTTTGCTTTTCTGAGTAAGTTTCTGCCAATGTAGATGAGGATCTATCAAGACCTCCTCATGTGTACTTTCCCATCATGTGGTAAAGTATACTTATTATCAAAAACACTTTAAAATTTGGTCCCATTTCATGGACTTCAGATATAATATCACTTTTTGTATTTACTTTCTGGTGCTGATTCAGATTTTCCTATTTGTAAGTTTTGTAGTTGTTTTACTTAGAGTTGAGAGATAGATCAAAGTGGTTATGTTTATCCCAATTTTTTACATGCGGTTTCCTTTTAGATTTGTTTTTATTATTACATTTTATTTAAACATGCAGGAAAGTATAGAAAATATTTCCCACACATAACAAATATTTACATTTTGTCATATTTGCTTTTCAAGACTTTTATTTACATATCTTTTGTACCATTCCTAAATCTGTCCCTTCTTACCCAGAGGTAATGATTATTTGGGTATTTGTAGGCATTCTTCCTTTCTATAATATATAACATTGTTTTTTATGTTCTTTATATAAATACTATATATGAAACTTTCAATATTTCAATATTTAACTGTAATCAACATTCAAAAATTAAAAATAATCAACAGATATTGACCAATATTTTTGGCCACCAAGAGAATACAGTTTTGTTATTCCATAGTTTATATAGAGGCCATCAAAAATGTTTTTATCTTATTAGAGGAAATACTGCTTATGAGCTTTTATCTCAATTACTTTTGTTCCAAATATTATATGTTGCTTCATGATAGTCCTGGTTTTTTCAGAAGTTATTATTTTTGCAGTATCCATTTTATACAATCTAAAATAAAGAATTGCTCTGGGTGGTGAACTACCATGCTTTAAAGAGGTTTTATACTCTATTTCTATGAAATGATCATTTTAATTTGGAAAAACATAAAAATTGTATTTGTTTCAAACACACTTGATTTTCATATTAATGGAAAATCTTTATAAAATGCATCATATATTTTATTTACCCATAAATATTTGAAAAGTACTTCTTATATTACATTCTAAAACTTCACTAGATTTTTCTGTTTGTAGATAAGATCATCTAAGTCTGGGGTATTATGGTAGGTTAGAGGTTTAATTAGGGTTTCTTTTCATATACTGCTCAAAATTAAATTTTAATAATTTATATTCAACTTGGGGAAATCTTCAATTTGAACTATGTACTTGATAAAGTGTGTTAACTTATTAGGGCTTTATTAGTAATATTCTTATGTAGTAGGTTGCTTTTATTATCAGTTATAAAATGAGGAAACTGAAACGTAAGGGAATTAAATAACTTGCTCAAGGTCACATCACTCATAAATGGTGGAATATGAATTCAAATTCAGGAAATTCTGGCCTTAGCATCTGAACTTTTTAACCACTTCACATACTGCCTCTCAGACATTTAATTTTATAGGCTTGTAAGTATGTTAAGGCTTAAAATTGTCATCATAGGATAAGAGTTTTAACTTAGGAGAATTACCATAGCCTTATTCCCTCATTCATGACTAATGTGAATGAGTGTTTAGATCCTTTTCTGGGATCAAGTTTTAATATGTGAGAAGGAAGGAGGAAAGCTGTTAGAAGAACCAAAGTAGGATGCAGAAGACTGGAGGAAAATCTCACTTGTTTTCCAATTTTGTATATGGATGCCTCTAGAAGTAGCAAGCAATCGTTTGGAGAATGGAAAACCCACACCGTGGGGCCAGAGTGGTCCAGAGGTACAGTGACAGCAAAGAGTTGGAATTTCTAATCCTCTGAAAGAAGCTGAGCCTCCACTGGGGAAGCACGGGTCTAGTCTACACACTACTGTTTTGTTTTTTTTTTTTGTAGGGAAACTCAAAGGGCAGATGTACCACTTCAAAAAGGCAAGGATTGCATAAAGAAGTAGTCTTATTTTTCTATAAAGTAATTTTTTCTGTAGACTTCTACTTAGACTGTGACTACTAGGAAATCTGTTCAAGGTAGAATTTTGTTCAAATCTTTGTTTTTATTTGAACTTTGAGCCTCTTATATTTCTGTAGAACCTTAACCTACATTTAAAGCTGTCTTATGAGAATTCATATTACTTAGTGATCAGTGAGTGCCTCTCCTCCACATAGTGATTCAGAGATCCAGGCTGCTTCCACCTTCTGGGGTCACCATCCTGTAGAACTTCACAGTCAATAGAATTAATCTGTATCAGGAGAATAAAAGAGGAATAGACACACACTCATAAAAGTCTTGGCTCAGAAGTTACCCATATCACTTCCAATCACATACCATTAGTGAGAACAAACCATGGCTACACCTAGGTGTAAGGAGGGCTGACAAATAAAAACTCTGGTTGGGAAAGTGCTACCTAGTAATAGCTACATACTATGGAAGGGGGAGCATACAGTTTGCAGGACAGGAAGTGTCTCATTTACAGGAATTAAAGAATAGTGCAGTAATCCTTATGTATGGAGTGCTTTTGCTATGGCCAATAATAAAATTTGAGCTTTCTGGTACTGATGAACTTAGAGGCAGGGCAGGAATAAAGACACAGACATAGAGAACATACTTGAGGATACAGTGGGGGAAGGGGAAGCTGAGACGAAGTGAGAGAGTAGCATTGACATATATACACTACCAAATGTAAAATAGCTAACTAGTGGGAAGCTGCTGCATAGCACAGGGAGATCAGCTCAATGCTTTGTGACGACCTAGAGGGGTGGGATAGGGAGGGTGGGAGGGAGACACAAGAGGGAGGAGATATGGGGATATATGTATACATATAGCTGATTCACTTTGTTGTCCAGCAGAAACTAACACACCATTGTAAAGCAATTATACTCCAATAAAGATATAAACAAAAAAGAAATTTAAAAATGAAAATAATAAAAATTTTGAGCTTTCAAACAAAAATTTTGAAGAACTTGCATCCACTACCATTATCTTGACAGTTTTCCAATACTTAAAGACCTCTGGTAATTCAGTGGTGATATTAATGAATGTGATTTTTTTTTTACTATAAAGAAATGTGTCAACATTTAGAATATCTGCATAACTCACTGAACCAATATTTTACAAATGACTAATCTATTATATATTTTTTAATTATACATAGATTTTAAGAAGTGTGACAGACCAATGGATTTTAACGCAACAGAGTACGCAAAGCACAGTTATGTGTTTTCAGATTCCACATTGCAACCCACCATTAAGAAACTAGAACTTGTCACATTTGGGTATAGTAATCAAAGAATATTCACAGCTATTAAAATACTCCTCCTTTTTTTGACTAATCTATTTTATACTGGATTTTCTTAATAAGCTTCAATATATAAATATATACTTCAAAAAATATATCACAGTAGAAGAAATGCAGAAGTAAATATTAGAATCCAGCTGTCTTCTACTAAGCCAGTTGTTAGAGATCTTTTAAATGTGAAACAGTGTTACTCTTCTCAAAATTTTTTCTTGAATACAGTTATCTTTTTCGAAAAAGATGTCATTTATGTTAATATGAAATGGGTTTATTGCTGTTATTTTTAATGAAATAATAAATCCATGTTTAAGATTTCTCAGTTTTAATTTCTAATATAGGAAATACTAATAGATACAAAAACCCATATAAACAAAAGTTCTTGTTGTCTTCGATTATTCTTAAGAGTATAAAGTGGCCCTGAGACTAAAATTTTGAGGACCACTCTCCTGCAGGAAATCACTGCAAAGGGGCTTGGCCCATGGCATCTGAGAGCTACCATATTCTGCTTATAGTTTTATATTCTGCTTATAGTTTTATAGTTTCTGTATTGCTTATCCCCAAGCTGGACTCAGTCGTAACTGTGGAGAATCCTCTAAACATAAGACTCAGATAATTTATTTACTAAGGACATAAGCATGTTTTGATTTGGAGACTTCTCTACAGTTTCTAATGTTTCCTCAGCTCTGATGTATTTAACTTGCACATAAAAGACTTGAATGTCCTTGAGTATGTCATATAATCCCTCTCAGCCTTATTTTTCCACCTGAAAAAAATGAGGTGATTAGAATAGATTATTTCTATAGTTCCCTTTTCTAACATTTCATTACTCTATGCCTTCCATCCATAGGTACTGAATAAACTCCCAAAGTGCTTGTTGAATGTTGAGGTGAGATTAGCAGTAGAGACTGGTGGCTTAGATTTATTATTTTGGAACTCTTTCCCCTCAACAGTTCTAGCTCTGTGTGTGTGTGACTTTGTGTGTTTTACTTCCTTAATTTGTGTGCTGGAGGAATGCTGAGGCAGGTCAAGAGCTGAACTGGGGTAAAACATGAGTATATACATATGCATGTATGTATATATATGATTGTCAAGGAATGCAATAATCTGGGCTCCATGTATGCTGCTGTCTCAGAATTGCTTCTAATCTAAAACATTTTTAAAACATAATTTCTTCTTCTTGACATTTTAGATGCTCATTGTCATATGGGGTTAACTCTTCTCCAGAATTTTAAACTAAAATCACTTTCTCTTTTTGTTTTTAATGAGTTAAACAGGCAGCAGGTAGTTAAAATTTGCCGTCCAAACAAAATGGCATATCTCCCTTTTTAGGACTGGAATGTAAGAAGTTACAGAATTTCAGTATCTGGAAGGACTCAGGATTTACAAGCCAGCTCCCCTTAACCAGTATATTGTTAGATTATTTACAAGACTAAAGTTTTAATGGTCATTTCTCTTATTGTGGTACCACACCATATAACCTTTTAAACTCAGATGAAGGTCGTTTTTGAAAAACAATCTTTACAACCCCCCTAATTTTTAAGCCCAATTTTTCCTCTTTATCTGAACTTTAAGGTTAAAACATTAACATACTTAATGGTTTTTTATAGACTATTGTTTAAACCACAAGTGATAAAAATATTTCTTATATTCAGTTAACATGTAACTTTTACGTACCTATGTGCACATTACTGTACTTAGTGATGTGAGGAGGTGAAAAATTTTTTTAAAAGTTACTCATACACAAGCACTAGTTGATATTTAGCAAATGACATGTTCCAAAAATGCTTCAAGTAATAGCCAGATGGATTAGCTACTTGAACTTTAATTTACACCTTTGTCATTTTGCTACATCTTCACTGTAAGCAATGCTTAGGGACAATAAAGACAGGACCCTTCAAACTTGAACATGAGATAGCCCTCTGAGAATTAAGCCAGTAAAATCTCAACATTGTGCTTTTCAATATACATCATTAAAGAAAAACAAGAAATTTGCATGGCTAAAGAGTGAGGAAACCCCCCAAACAGCAATAGGATGGCCAGAGATATAAACTCCCAAAGTGTAAATAATTTCAATAAGTTGTATTATTGTACTATTATTGGTTAAATTTTTAAAATTTTTATTGGGGTATAATTGATTTACAATGTTGTATTAGTTTCGGGTGTACAGCAAAGTGAATTGCTATACAAATACATATATCCACTCTTATTTAGATTCTTTTCCCTTATAGGACAGAGTATTGAGTAGAGTTTCCTGTGCTATACAGTAGGTCTTCATTAGTTATCTGTTTTATATATAGTAGTATGTATATGTCAATCCCAATCTTCCAATTTATCCCTCCCCTCCCTTACCCCATGGTAAGCATACATTTATTTTCTACGTCTGTAACTCTATTTCAAAGATATAAGTTTTTGTAGATAATTTCATTTGTAGCCTTTTTTTTTAGATTCCACATATAAGCAATATCGTATGATATTTGTCTTTCTCTGTCTGACTTACTTCACTCAGTATGAGAATCTCTGGGTCCATCCATGTTGCTGCAAATGGCATTATTTTGTTCTTTTTTATGGCTGAGTAATATTCCATTGTATGTATGTACCACATCTTCTGTATCCATTCCTCTGGAGATGGACATTTAGGTTGCTTCCATGTCCTGGCTATTGTGAATTGTGCTACAGTGAACCTTGGGGTACATGTATCTTTTTGATTTATGGTGTTCTCCATATGTACACCCAGGAGTGGGATTACTGGCTCATATGGTAGCTCTATTTTCAGTTTTTTAAGGAACTTCCATACTGTTCTCCATAGTGGCTGTTCCATTTGCATTCCCATCACCCTCTCCGGCATTTATTGTTTATAGACTTTCTGATGACGGCCATTCTGACGGGTGTGAGGTGATAGCTCATTCTAGTTTTGATTTGCATTTCTCTAATAATTAGTGATTTTGAGCATCTTTTCACATGCTTTTTAATCTTCTGTATGTCTTCTTTGGAGAAATGTCTGTTTAGATTTTCTGCCCATTTTTTGATTGGGTTGTTTGGTTTTTTTGGCTTTTATACTATGTGAAGAAAGATTATGTGAACAGAAGTGGGGTAAACAATATGTAGCATAGAATAGTTGTAGCCCAAAGAACCAGAAACTAGTAGTGTTTTTACAGAACTATCCAAATTTGATTGTTGTGAATTAGATTTCATAATAACTTGGATAATATATCTTTTTAAATCATTTATCCTCCCTTTACTGGGATGCAACTTCTTAATTATTAATTTAGCTTCCAAGATAATTTTCCATCGTCTGCCACAGGGTGACTTGCAAATGCCGCCCCCCACCCCAGGTACATTGGTCTGTAGATTGGTAGCAGTGGTCAGAGGTGCTGGATAGTGTAAAAAGCAGCAGGTTCTTATCGTATTATTAAATGCATTAACATACTCCAGTGAGTGATGTGGAAATATCATGCTAAGGAGAAGTGAATAACAAGAATTTGAATACTTCTTTTTTAAAATATTTATTTGTTTATTTGGCTATGCCGGGTCTTAGTTACAACACACGGGATCTTCGTTGCCACATGTGGGATCTTCGTTGTGGCAAGTGAGATCTAGCTCCCTGACAAGGGATCGAACCTGGGCCCCCTGCATTGGGAGTGCAAAGTCTTAACCACTGGACTACAAGGGAAGTCCCAAGAATTTGAATACTTCTAAGAGATTAAGTCACTAGGTTGAACAAAACAAGGTGGTATGTTTCTTTTTTATTGAAGTATAGTTGATTTACAATGTTATATTAGTTTCAGGTGTACAACATATTGTTTCAATATTTTTATAGGTTATACTCCATTTAAATTTATTATAGGGGCTTCCCTGGTGGCGCAGTGGTTGAGAGTCCGCCTGCCGATGCAGGGGACGCGGGTTCGTGCCCCGGTCCGGGAAGATCCCACATGCCGCGGAGCGGCTGGGCCCGTGAGCCATGGCCGCTGAGCCTGCGCGTCCGGAGCCTCTGCTTCGCAACGGGAGAGGCCACAATAGTGAGAGGCCCGCGTACCGCAAAAAAAAAAAAAAAAAAAAAAACCACATAAATTTATTATAAAATATTGGCTTATTCCCTGTGCATTACATCCTTGTATCTTATTTATTTTTCTACCTAGTAGTTTGTACCTCTTAATCCCATTCACCTGTCTTGCCTCTCCCCCCACCCATCGCCCCACTTGTAACTACTAGTTTGTTCTCTGTATCTGTGAGTCTGTTTTTGTTTTGTTATATTCATTCGTTTGTTTTATTTTTTAGATTCCACATAGGTGACAATGTATGTATTTGTCTTTCTCTGTCTGACTTATTTCACTAAGCATAATACCCTCCAGGCCCATCCATGTTACTGCAAATGGCAATTTTTCATTCTTTTTTATGGCTGAGTAACATTCCATTGTGTATATGTATGTATGTATATGTGTGTGTGTGTGTGTGTGTGTGTGTGTGTGTGTGTGTGTATACATACACATCTTATTTTTTTATACACATCTTCTTTATCCATTCATCTGTTGATAGACACTTAGGTCAATTTCATATTATGGCTATTGTAAATAATGCTGCTATGAACATTGGAGAGCATTAATCCTTTCAAATTAGTGTTTTAGTTTTCTTTGGATACATAACCAGGAGTGGAATTTCTTGGTCATATGGTAGATCTAATTTTAATTTTTTGAGGAACCTCCATACTCTTTTCCATAATGGCTATACTAATGTACATTCTCACCAACAGTGCACAAGGGTTCCTTTACTCCACATCCTTGCCAACATTTATTTTTTGTTGTCTATTTGATGATAGTCATTCTGACAGGTTGGAGGTGATATCTCATTGTGGTTTTGATTTGCATTTCTCTGATGGTTAGTGATGTTGAGCATCTTTTCATGTGCCTGTTGGTCCTCTTTGAAAAAAATTCTATTCAGGTCTTCTGCCCATTTTTTAATCAGGTTGTTTGGTTTTTTTGACAATGAGTTGTATGAGCTCTTTATATATTTTGGATATTTACTCTTAGCAGACATACCATTTGCAAACATCTTTCCTCATTGAGTATGTTGTCTTTTTGTTTTGTTGATGGTTTCCTTTGCTGTGCAAAAGCTTTTAGTTTAATTAGGTTCATTTGTAATTTTTGGTTTTTGTTTCTCTTGCCCAAGGAGAAAGATGCAAAAAAATATTGTTAAGATTTACATCAAAAGTATATGCCTACGTTTTCTTCTAGTTATGGTTTTTAGGCTTAGATTTAGGTTTTTAATCCATTTTGAGTTTGTTTTTATATATGGTGTGAGAAAATGTTCTAATCTCATTCTTTTACATGTAGCTTTTCAGTTTTCCCAACAGCACTTATTGAAGAGACTGTCTTCTCAATTATGTACTTCTACCTCCTTTATCCTAGATTAATTGACCATATGTGTGTGGGTTTATTTCTGGGCTCTCTATTCTGTGCCATTGTTCTATGTGTCTGTTGTTATTCCAGTACCATGCTGTTTTGATTACTATAGCTGTGTAGTGTAGTCTGGAGTCAGGGAACATGACATCTCCAGCTTTGTTCTTTTTTCTCAAGATTGCTTTGAGTATTCAGGGTCTTTTGTGGTTTCATAAAAATTTTAGGATTATTTGTTCTAGTTCTATGAAAAAATTCATGGGTATTTTGATAGGGTTTGCATTAAATCTGTAGATTGCTTTGGGTAGTATGGAAATTTTAATAATGTTCTTCTAATCCATGACCATGGGATACCTTTCAATTTCTTTGTATCATCTTCACTTGCCTTCATTAATGTCTTATAGTTTTCAGAGTATAGTTAAGTTTATTCACAGGTATTTTATCCTTTTTGATACAAGTGTAAAATGGAATTGTTTTCTTGTTTTCTCTTTCCAATAGTTCATTATTAGTGTACAGAAAAGCAACCCATTTCTTTTTTTTTTAATATTTTTTATTTTTTTGGACACATGTATAATGACCTATCCAGTATAATAATGTCATACAGAGTATTTTCACTGTCCCAGAAATCCTCTGTGCTCTGCTTGTTGCTCTCTCCCTCGACCTCACTCCTGGAAACTACTGATCTTTTTATTGCCTCCATAATTTTGCCTTTTTCAGAATGTCATTGTTGGAATCATATAGTATATGGCCTTTTCAGACTGACTTGTTTCCCTTAATAACATGCATTTAAAGTTCCTCCATGTCTTTGCATGGCGTAAAAGCACCTTTATTTTGAGTGCTGACTAATATTCCATGGTCTGGGTGCACTATCATTTATTCATCCATTCACTGAAGGACACCTTGGTTGCTTCTAATACTGATGCACTTTTCAGAATAAACCCGCACATGTTACAATAGTATAAGAAAAGAATATCTGGGATCCAAAATGCCTTTTCATCTTTTGTCTGGTTTCCAAATTAGTGATTTCATTCATTGTATCATAGCATTTTACAGTGGGGTTGAAGGGGAAGGTAGAGATGGTGGCAGACCTGTGATGAGTTTAGATATCATCTATTTTGAATCCATCATTTTAGTTGAGGATTACTGATCAGTGTCAGAAATACAAAGCATCTGCCAGTGCAGACACATGTAGTCCTATTAAGACCCATGCCACTTAGTAGAATGGATTCATCCTTCTATTCCTGAGAGCTTTGATACAGCAAAGCATAGAGAGGCTGTTCAGGACCCTGGATATCCAGGCAGGTTTTGAAGATGGTAGGATTTGTATCATGGAGATAAAGAGAGAGAGAAAAGAACTAAAAAAGGGGAGGTTGAGCACAAAGGATGGCAAACAGTTTTTCCTACATGACCTACCTTTGTATTTACTGTATATAACCTGTCTTTATATTGAGTTCTATGGATTTTGTCCCCTTCTAGCTACTGTCTATTTCTCTGCTTCCCTTTTGAGAAGGAGAACTTCAAGAAAAATTTTTCATGCCCATTATCTCCAATTTATCTTTTCCCATCCTTGAATCGACTTCAAACAAGCTTTTATCCCTCACCGCTCTAATGAAATAGATCAGTGGGCTTTATATTGCCAAAATCAAAGGTCACCTCTCAGTTCTTATCTTCCTTGACTTATCAGCTTCACTCGACACTGGTGATTATGCCTTCATTTTTTGGAACATTTTTTACATTAGATTTCTAGAAGTCTACTCTTCCCCATTTTCCTCCTACTTCACTGGTTCCTGTCTTTTATTCTCCCTTATTAAATTCCTCATATTCATCTCAAGCTTCTTAAATTTGGAGGACCCCAAAGTTTAGTTTTCAGACTACACTCTAACTATATTTCTCTAATTGCACTCACTCCCATGATGATCTCTCCCAGCCTGTGGCTTTGAATATCATCTATATGTTGACCATGCCCAAATTTATATTTCTAGTGCATACCTTTCCTCTGAACCCTGGACTCAGATAACCAACTATATAGCAAACATCCCTACTTGGATGTCTGATTAGCCACCTCACACTTAATAAGTTTAAAATAGATACCTGAGTTTTCTTCCCAACCCTATTACATCCTAGTATTCTATATCTTGATAAGTGGAAAATTCATTCCCCCATTTTCCCTGATCAAAAACCTCAGTCATTTTTTACTCTTTTCTTTTTTGCATATGCCCACATCCAATGAGTCAGCAAACTCTGTCAGAACACTTCTTTCAGATAAATAAAAATGACCTCTTCTACTGTCACTCTGATTCAGGCACCATTCTCTTTTGCCTGGATAACTTCGAGTCTCTTAATCAGTCTTTCTGTTTTCACCTTTGGCCCTCCTATATACTCTCTACACAGCACTCATGCCTAAAGCCTGATGCTGAAAGCTCGGCCTCTGTGCACAGGTGCCAAATTGAATCTTGGAGACAGAGTTTTGGGTGAAGTAGAAAAGAATAGCTTTATTGCTTTGCTAGGCAAAGGAGGACCCAGTGGGCTCATGCCCTGAAACACTGTGTGTCCCCGCAACCCATTTCTGTATATTGATCTTGTATCTCACAACTTTACTGAATTCATTTATTAGTTCTAACAGTTTTTTGGTGGAGACTTTAGGGTTTTCTAAATATAGTCATGTCATCTGCAAATAGTGATAGTTTTACTTCTTCCTTTCCAATTTGGATGCCTTTTATTTCTTTTTCTTGTCTGATTGCTGTGGCTAGGACTTCCAATACTATGTTAGATAGAAATGGTGAGAGTGGGCATCCTTGCCTTGTTCATGATTTTAGAGGAAAACCTGTTAGTTTTTCACCATTGAGTACAATGTTAGCTGTGGATTTGTCATAAATGGCCTTTATATTGAGATATTTTCCTTCTAAATTAACTGCTCTGTGGCATGTGGGAGCTTCCCACATCAGGGCTCAAACCCGTGTCCCCTGCATTGGCAGGCAGATTCTTAACCACTGTGCCACCAGGGAAGTCCTAAACTAACTTTTTTGAGAGTTTTTATCATGAAAGGGTGTTGAATTTTGTCAAATGCTTGTTCTACATCTATTGAGATGATCATGTAATTTTTATTTTTCATTTTGTTAATGTGGTATATCACATTGATTTGTGGATATTGAACTATCCTTGCATTCCTGGAATAAATCCCACTTGATCATGGTGTATTATCCATTTTATATGTTGCTGAATTTGGTTTGCTAATATTTTATTGAGGATTTTGGCATCTATATTCATCAGAAATATTTGCCTGTAATTTTCTTTTTTTGTAATGTCTTTGCCTGGTTTGGGTATCATGGTGGCTTTAAAGAATGAATTTGGGTGTGTTTCCTTCTCTTTAATTTTTTGGAATAGTTTGAGAAGGATAGGAGGATAGGGGAGTTTTCTGATTACTGATTTAATTTTAATACTACTAGTCAGTCTGTTCAGATTATCTATTTCTTCCTGCTTCAGTCTTGGAAGATTGTATGTTTCTAGGAATTTATCCATTTCTTCTAGTCTGTCCAGTTCGTTGGCATATATATGCTAATAGTACTCTCTTATGATTGTATTTTTGTGATATCATTTATAGCTTCTCCTCTTTCATTTCTTATTTTATTTGTGTCCTCTCTCTTTTTTTCTTAATGAGCCTGGATAAAGGCTTACCAATTTTATTTATCTTTTCAAAAACCAGCTCTTGGTTTTATTGATTTTTTTCTATTATTTTTGGGGAGTCTCTTTTATTTATTTCCATTCTGATCTTTATTATTTCCTTCCTTCTGCTGATTTTGGGCTTTGTTCTTCTTCTAATTCCTCTAGATGGTTGGTTAGGTTTTTTATTAGAGATTTTTCTTATTTCTTGTGGTATGCCTGTATTGCTATAAACTTCCCTCTTAGAACTGCTTTAGCTGTATCCCATAGATTTTGGAAAGTTGTGTTTTTATTTTCATTTTCATTTGTCTCAAGGTATTTTCTGATTTCCTTTGATTTGTTTGTTGACCTATTGGTTTTTTAGTAACATTTTGTTTAGTCTCCAAGTGTTTGTGTTTTTCCCATTTTTCTTCCAGTAATTAACTTCTAGTTTCATACCATTGTGATTGGAAAAGATACCTTAACTGTTTATTGTAGTTATAGTTGATTTTATAATTTTTGTCTTTTAATCTTCATACTAACTTATTTAAGTGGTTGATTCACAGCCTTTACTATATATTTGCCTTTACCAATGGGATTTTTCCCTTCCTTTAAGTTATTATTTCTTGTTATAGCCTTTTCTTTTTCACGTAAAGAAGACCCTTTAACACTTCTTGTACAGTCAGTTTAGTATTATGAATTCTTTTAATTTTTGCTTATCTGAGAATCTCTATATCTCTCCTTCAGTGCTGAATGACAGCCTTGATAGGTAGAGTATCCTAAGTTGTAGACTTTTTCCTTTCAGCACATTAAATGTACCATGCCACTCCCTTATGGCCTGCAAAGTTTCTGCTGAAAAATCAGCTTATAGCCTTATGGGGGTTCCCTTGTATGTAACTTTTTTTTCTCTTGCTGCCTTTAGAATTCTCTCTTTACGTTTTGCCATTTTAACTATGATATGTCTTAGTGTGGGTCTCTTTGTTTTCATTTTCCTTGGGACTCTCTGTGATTCCTGTACCTAGATATCTCTTTCCTTCATGTTTGGGAAGCTTTCAGCCATTATTTCATCAAACACATCTCTACCCGTTTCTCTCTTCTCCTTCTGGGACCCCTGTAATGTGAATGTTAGTACACTTGATATTGTCCAGAGTTTCCCTTAAACTATTCTCATTTTTTTAATTTGTTTTTCTTTATGCTATTCTGGTTGTGTAATTTCTATTATTCTACCTTCCAGATAGCTCATGCATTCTTCTGTTATCACCTAATCTGCTGTTAATTCCTATAATGTATTTTTCAATTCAGTTATTGAATTCTTCAGCTCTGACTGGTTCTTTTTTCTATTTTCTAGTTCTTTCTTAAAATTCTCATGGTGTTCATCTATTTTTTTCCCCCCAAGTTCAGGTAGCCTTCTTATTACTATTGCTTCGAGCTCTTTATCAGGTAAATTGTTTATATCTGTTTCATTGGAGTTTTTTCAGGGGTGGTTTCTTGTTCTTTTGTTTGAAACATATTCTTCTGTCTTCTCATTTTGTTTGAATTTCTCTGTTTCTATGAAATTAGGTGAAACAGTTACCTATTCTGATCTTGAGGGTGTGTCCTTGTGTGGGAGTGTCCCTTTGCAGTTTTCTTGTGCCCAGAGGATTTGTTAGGTGGCTATACCTGAAGTGAGCAAGGGCCAGGTCTTTCCCTGAGGTGTACTGGCAGCCACCACCTTGGTGGGAAGTAGGGCTGGAGCCAGAGCCAGGTGCAAGCTGGGACTTCTCCTTTGCTCAGTGTCCCTCACTGCTCTATCAGGGGTGGGATCCGGGTCCAAGAGGTTGGAACAGGAGCCCTGAGGGAGTTGGGTTTCTCCAGGGTTTCTCCACCTTGGTTTAGGGGTGGCTGGGGCCTGAGGGCTTGGGGCTGCACTTCTGTGCTGGTTTCACTTTTCCCCAGTGTGCTTGCCTCGGTTAGATGTTGGGTCAGGCCAGAAGGGTTGGTGCTACACTAGTGAGCTGGCTCACTCAGTGTGGGAAGGGACACATGCTCAAGTGTGATAATTGTCTCTGCCCTGGAGCTAGTCTCACTCCCTCCTGATTGTGAGCAGGGATGCACTCTGGCAGTGGCAATCTTTGCCCTGGAGCTAATCTCACTCCCTCCCAAGTCTGTGCACCAAGGTGCATGCTAGTTTGCTGGCAATGGCTGCCAATACCCTGATCAAAGTGAAACTGCACCCCTTCAGGTGTGACTTGAACCCAGCCACACTTCAGATGGGACTTGAACCCACAGCCTCTGACTTGGGAGAGGACTCAAACCCATTTGCACCTCAGCTGGGACTCAAACCCACAATCTTCTAACTGAAACCACACAACCCATCTCAGGACTTAATGTAGTTCAGGTTCTTTATGTCTCCATGCAGAAGGAATTCAGTGAGAGACAAAGTGATAGGCAAGAAGTAGATTTATTAATATCCTTTGTAAAGAATTTGCAGGAAAACGGGACATGAGAGGATGGTCATGTCCCAGGTCTTGGGTGAGTCCCTGGGATGGGCCTGCCAAGTGAGGGTCTTTGGCTCCATGCAGAAAGAATTCAAGAGTGAGCCATAGTAAAGTGAAGGCAGAGATACACATTCCATAGACAGAATGCTGGCCATCTCAGAAGGCGAGAGCAGCCCTAGGAGAAACACACTCCAAAGACAGAGTGTGGGTCATCTCAGAAGTTGAGAGAGGCCCCGAAATATGGGGTAGTTAGTTTTCATGGGCTGGGTAATTTCATAGGCTAATGAGTGGGAGGGTTATTCCAACTATTTTGAGGAAGGGGTGGGGATTTCAAGGAATTGGGCCACTGCTCACTTTTTACCCTTTTATGGTTGGCCTCGGGACTGTCATGGCACCTGTGGGTGTGTCATTTAGCACGCTAACGTATTACAATGGGCATATAATGAGGCTCAAGGTCTACTGGAAGTCAAATTTTCCGCAACCTTGGGCCTAATTGGTTCTAACCAGTTTATGTAGTATCCTCAACAGCTATGTCATTCTTTTAAAGGTTGTGCCCTGACCCCTTCCCTTCTGTCTCAAAACCCCTCACTCCCCAGGAAGGATCCCTGAGCCTGTGAAATAGCTCCCTCCTCTTCTGTGTCCTCTGCTAGGGATGCAGGTCCTGACCAGATCTCTTCTCCCTTCCTACCAGATTGTGTGTGAATCTTTCCTCACAGCTTTGGTTGTAGAGGAGCCTTCCTGCTAGTTCCCAGTGAGAGTCATTCTATATGTAGTTGTAGCTTTGATGTTTTTGTGAGGGGAGATGAGTCCAGCATCCTCCTATTCCGTCACCTTGAACCCACCCCAAAATGGTACATTTCTATTCATTTGCAACAACTACATTTATATATTGCTTAAATATTGGAATAATGCTTTGTAATGAGGTGTGCTCATTATTCTGTCACTGAATTGGAATTGGTTTATCCATTCGTTGAATGAATATTTGCTGACTGCTTACTCTGTGCCAGACACTGTTAAAGGTGCTTGGGATATGTAAGTGAACAAAATAGATAAGATCCATTTTTTTAAATTAGGACTAGTGAGGAGAAAAAGACAATGGGATAAACACAGTGGACTAAGGAAACTCTGAGGTTTATGGTGAGCAGTGAGAAGATTGGACAGATAAGGTAGAGCCAGTTGTTTGACAGCTTTGGATGCTATTTTAAAGAATTTAAATTAAATCCAATAGTCAGTAAGCAGCTAACATGGATTCTTTAACTGACAACTGACATTGTCAAAGTAGTATTTCAGGAAGATTAAGGAAATAGGTAGTATCTGAGATGGGCAGGAACTTGAGACAGAAGAATGATTGGGGAACAATTGCTAAACTCTAGACATGAGGTAATGAGGTTGTAAAGGACCAAGAAAGACATACATCTGAGATGTTGAAAAAGAAGAGGCTAGCTAGGTTTTGGTGATAATGGATAGTCAAAGAGAAGTAGAGGTAAGAATAAAGCTGACTAAATTTTGAGCATAAATTTTAGGGAAAATGTTTATCCATTCCCGTGTACAGAGGGTTGGAATATATATTGGGGAAAAGCTTTCTGAAAATCAAATTTGCAATTTACATTTTTAAAGGATTTAAAAATTATTGGTCTAATAATTCTGTTTCTTATAATTATCTTAATAAGACAATAAATATAAAGGACTATGTACAAAAAAATCATATTTATGTTAGTGAAAAATTTCAAACAACCAAAATAACCAACAATAGAAGATCAGTTAAGTCTCACCCAGCCTAGCTGGATCCATTAATTGGTTGATTAATAAAAAAATTTTAAAGTGGAGACTCATTAAATTGTTATGTACATATGCCTTAAGTATTTTCTTTACTTCAAACATAACTGTGTACATTCATTTGTCAATTTTTTATATGGGGCTATTGTCTTTTCCATATCAATGGGCATATCATGCCCATTAAAATATTGTCTACAGTGTACAGTTAGTTTCTTTAAAATGGCATGAGAATTCAGTGATATCTGCCAAACAATCTGAGTGCATAATTCTAGACCTTTATTACTTTTTTCCTGTTTTTTTTCCCATACCTAATTTAACATTTAAGTTTTTAATCACTTACATTTTTCCATTGCCCCTCCATAGACCACTCTAAGGACTTTGGCTTTTATTCTAATATGGAAAACAGCTGCAGTTTTGAATACAGAAATTGCATTATCTGAGATATGATATAACAGAATCACTCTGGCTGCTCTGTTTGAGAATGGACTATGGTGTGTGTGTGTGGCAGGTGCTGGGAGTAGGGGGAGGGTGTCCTTTGTGCACTTTATACTCCATAATTGTTTCATTGCAAAAACAACTGTGGCTGTCTTTCCAGTGTTTGCATTTTCTTTTAGCCCCAATGTGAATAACAAAATATGGAGACAATAGGAAAACCAGGGATCCAAAAAGCACTGAAGACTTTAGAACCATCTTAGAAAATATGGAATTAGGTGGGAAGCAACATAAGGCTTTTCAGGGTGTTTAAGGAAGAAACAAAGATAAGGAATCAGGTATAATTCCTAAAACTTGTGACTGATTACCTCCACCATCTAGGACAAAACTCTATGGCTTGAGGAATTTCAACTGGCATTTATGACCTTATTCTCTTGAAGTAAGGTGGTGGAGGGGAAGGTTATCTTCATGTTGGGTCTGAAGGCAGGGTCATTTCCTTCATGTAGAGGCAAAGTGATGTTAGTTTTCCACCTACATTAGGAGATCTAAGAAGGCACAACTCAAGCTAATAGGCAGTACACGCTGTGGTTCAAACCTTTTCTCAGTTATCCTTTGTGGCATTGTACCATAAAGTATCCCTCAGGGAAGGATCAAACATGTTGCCACAGAGGATATACCTACTTCATCTTTCTCTGCTGAATGGCTCACCACTGAAAGCCATGAATTACTCATTATTAGGCCCTAAAGAATCCTGTCTTTGTGGCAGTGGCCTTAAAAACATTGTTTCTGGGCTTCCCTGGTGGCGCAGTGGTTGAGAGTCCGCCTGCCGATGCAGGGGACACGGGTTTGTGCCCCGGTCCGGGAGGATCCCACGTGCCGCGGAGCGGCTGGGTCCGTGAGCCATGGCCGCTGAGCCTGCGCGTCCGGAGCCTGTGCTCCGCAACGGGAGAGGCCACAACAAAGGGAGGCCCGCATACCACAAAAAAAAAAAAAAAAAAAAAACATTGTTTCTGACTTGTGTTAGTCAGCCTTTAAGATGGCCTCCAGTGATTCCTGCTTTCTGGTTTGTATGCCTTTGTTAATTCCCTCCCCTTGAGTACAGGCAGAAGTGATGAGACACTTCTGAAGATTAGGCTGTGAAATACTGTGACTTCCGTTTTGGGCACTCTTTTTCATTCTCTCTGATTCCTTGCACTGTGGGAAACAAACTGCCATGTTGTAAGTGGAGCTATGGAGAGGCTCAAGTGGTGAGGAAGTGGTATTTCAAACCCACAACCAGTGAGGATCTAAGGTCGATCCCTCTCTGAGTTGAGCATTGAGATACCAGATAACTGCAGTTCTGGCCAACACCTTGATTGCAGCCTTATAAAAGATTCTAGCTAGAGACACCTAGGTAAACCATGCTCAGGTCCCTAACCACATTAACTATGAGATAATGAAAACTTGCTGTTTAAGCCATTAAGTTTTAGGATAATTTATTACACAACAATAGATAACTAATACGTGTCTGTCTGACTGGACTTATCAAGAGAAAGGCCTTCCATCTTCAAGCTAAATGTTATTATTCATTTCACATTTCAATTATTAGACTCTAAGTTCTATTCATATGAAAAGAATAAATTTTTATCATCTCATAAATTCAATTTGAGGATTTGGAAACTCCTGAAATTGAAGAGACTAGGACTTTCTCTGTTGCTTTCTGGCAAATCTTCTCAACTCAGGAGAAAGTAAGGAGGACCTTCAAGATGGCAGAGGAGTAAGACATGGAAATCACCTTCCTCCCCACAAATACATCAAAAATACATCTACATGTAGAACAACTCCTACAGATCACCTACTGAATGCTGGCAAAAGACCTCAGACTTCCCAAAAGGCAGGAAACTCCCCACGTACCTGGCTAGGGCAAAACAAAAAAGAAAAAACAGAGACAAAAGAATAGGGACGGGACCTGCACCTCTGGGAGGAGCTGTGAAGAAGGAAAAGTTACCACACACTAGGAAGCCCCATCTCTGGTGGAAATGGGGGTCCGTTGGGGGGAAGCTTCAGAGCCACAGAGAATAGTGCAGCAACAGGGGTGCAGAGAGCAAAGCGAAGAGATTCCCGCACAGAGGATCAGTGCCGACCAGCAGTCACCAGCCTGAGAGGCTTCTCTGCTCACCCACCAGGGCGGGTGGGGGCTGAGAGCTGAGGCTTGGGCTTTGGAGTTCAGATCCCAGGAAGAGGACTGGGGTTGGCAGCGTGAACACAGCCTGAAGTGGGCTAGTGAGTCACAGCTAACCAGGGGGGAGTCCGGGAAAAAATATGAAACTGCCTAAGACTCAAGAGACCATTATTCGGGTTGCGTGAGGAGATTCAGAACACCGCCTAAACAAGCTTCACAGACGGTGCAAGCCACGGCTATCAGTGCGGACACCAGAGACAGGCATGAAATGCTAAGGCTGCTGCTGCAGCAACCAAGAAGGCTGTGTCTAATTGGTAATTAACATTCCTATTAATTGATATTTATTGGACATTCCATCCAAAAACAACAGAATACACTTTCTTCTGAAGTGCTCATGGAACATTCTCCAGGATAGATCATATCTTGGGTCCAAATCAAGCCTTGGGGAGTTTAAGAAAATTGAAATCATATCAAGCACCTTATCTGACCACAATGCTATGAGACTAGATATCAATTAAAGGAAAGAAAACTGTAAAAAATACAAACCCATGGAGGCTTAACAGTACACTACTAAATAACCAAGATATAACTAAAGAAATCAAAGAAGAAATTTAAAAATACCTAGAAACAAATGACAATGAAAACACGATGACCCAAAACCTATGGGATGCTGCAAAAGAAGTTCTAAGAGGGAAGTTTATAGCAATACAATCCTACCTCAAGAAAGAAGAAACATCTCACATAAACAACCTAAATTTAAACCTAAAGCAATTAGAGAAAGTACCAAAAAAACCCCAAAGTTAGCAGAAGGAAAGAAATCATAAAGATCAGATCAGAAATAAATGAAAAAGAAATGAAGGAAAGGATAGCAAAGATCAATAAAACTAAAAGCTGGTTCTTTGAGAAGATAAACAAAATTGATAAACCTTTAGCCAGACTCATCAAGAAAAAAAGGGAGAAGACTCAGATAAACAGAATTAGAAATGAAAAAGGAGAAGTAACAAATGACACTGCAGAAATACAAAGGATCATGAGAGATTACTGTAAACAACTATATGCCAACAAAATGGACAACCTGTAAGAAATGGACAAATTCTTAGAAAAGCACAACCTTCTGAGACTGAACCAGGAAGAAATAGAAAATATAAACAGACCAATCACAAGCACTGAAATTGAAACTGTGATTAAAAATCTTCCAACAAACAAAAGCCCAGGACCAGATGGCTTCACAGGTGAATTCTATCAAATGTTTAGAGAAGAGCTAACACCTATCCTTCTCAAACTCTTCCAAAATATAGCAGAGGGAGGAACACTCCCAAACTCATTCTATGAGGCCAGCATCACCCCAATACCAAAACCAGACAAAGATGTCACAAAAAAAGGAAACTACAGGCCAATATCATTGACGAACATAGATGGAAAAATCCTCAACAAAATACTGGCCAACAGAATCCAACAGCACATTAAAAGGATCATACACAATGATCAAGTGGGATTTATCCCAGGAATGCAAGGATTCTTCAATGTATGCAAGTCAATCAATGTGATACTCCATATTAACAAACTGAAGGATAAAAATCATATGATCATCTCAATAAATGCAGAAAAAGCTTTCAACAAAATTCAACCCCTATTTATGATAAAAACTCTCCAGAAAGTAGGCATAGAGGGAACTTACCTCAACATAATAAAGGCCATTTATGACAAACCCACAGCCAACATCGTTCTCAATGGTGAAAAGCTGAAACCATTTCCTCTAAGAAAAAACCCTGCAGAAAGTAGGCATAGAGGGAACTTACCTCAACATAATAAAGGCCATTTATGACAAACCCACAGCCAACATCGTTCTCAATGGTGAAAAGCTGAAACCATTTCCTCTAAGATCAGGAAAAGACAAGGTTGTCCACTCTCACCACTGTTATTCAACATAGTTTTGGTAGTTTTAGCCACAGCAATCAGAGAAGAAAAATAAATAAATGGAATCTAAATAGGAAAAGAAGAAGTAAAGCTGTCACTGTTTGCAGATGACATGATACTATACATAGAAATCCTAAAGATGCTACCCAAAAACTACTAGAGCTAATCAATGAATTTGGTAAGGTAGCAGGATACAAAATTAATGCACAGAAATCTCTTGCATTCCTACACACTAATGATGAAAAATCTGAAAGAGAAATCAAGGAAACAATCCCATTTACCATTGCAACAAAAGAATAAAATACCTAGGAATAAACTTACCTAAGGAGCCAAAGACCTGTGCAGGAAACTATAAGACACTGATGAAATAAATTAAAGATGATACAAACAGATGGAGAGATATACCATGTTCTTAGATTAGAAGAATCAGCACTGTGAAAATGACTGTACTACCCAAAGCAATCTACAGATTCAGTGCAATCCCTATTAAACTACCAATGGCATTTTTCACAAAACTAGAACAAAAAATTTCACAATTTGTATGGTAACACAAAAGGCCGAGAATAGCCAAAGCAATCTTGAGAAAGAAAAACGGAGCTGGAGGAATCAGGCTCCCAACTTCAGACTACACTACAAAGCTACAGTAATCAAGACAATATGGTACTGGCACAAAAACAGAAATATAGATCAATGGAACAGGATAGAAAGTCCAGAGATAAACCCACACACATATGGTCACCTTATTGTTGATGAAGGTGGCAAGAATATACAATGGAGAAAAGACAGCCTCTTCAGTAAGTGGTGCTGGGAAAATTGGACAGCTACATGTAAATGAATGAAATTTGAACACTCCCTAATACCATACATGAAAATAAAATGAAAATGGATTACAGACCTAAATGTAAGGCCAGACACTATCAAACTCTTAGAGGAAAACATAAGCAAAACACTCTATGACATAAATAACAGCAAGATCCTTTTTAACCCACCTCCTAGAGAAATGGAAATAAAAATACAAATAAACAAATGGGACGTAATGGAACTTAAAACTTTTGTACAGCAAACGAAACCATAAACAAGACAAAAAGACAACTCTCAGAATGGGAGAAAATATTTTCAAATGAAGCAACTGACAGAGGATTAATCACCAAAATTTACAAGCAGCTCATGCAGCTCAATATCCAAAAAACAAACAACCCAATCCAAAAATGGGCAGAAGACCTAAATAGACATTTATCTAAAAAAGATATACAGATAGCCAACAAACATGTGAAAGGATGCTCAACATCACTAGTCATTAGAGAAATGCAAATCAAAACTAAAACAAGGTATCGGGCTTCCCTGGTGGCGCAGTGGTTGAGAGTCCACCTGCCGATGCAGGGGATACGGGTTCGTGCCCCGGTCCGGGAAGATCCCACATGCCGCGGAGCGGCTAGGCCCGTGAGCCATGGCCGCTGAACCTGTGCATCCGGAGCCTGTGCTCCGCAACAGGAGAGGCCACAACAGTGAGAGGCCTGCGTACCACAAAAAAAAAAAAAAAACCCGAGGTATCACCTCACACCAGTCAGAATGGCCATCATCGAAAAATCTACAAACAATAAATGCTGGAGAAGGTGTGGAGATAAGGGAACCCTCTTGCACTATTGGTGGGAATGTAAACGCATCCAGCCACTATGGAGAACAGTATGGAGGTTCCTTGAAAAACTAAAAATAAAACTACCATACGACCCAGCAATCCCACTACTGGGCATATACCCTGAGAATATTACTCAGCCATAAAAAGAAACGAAATTGAGTTATTTGTAGTGAGGTGGATGGACCTAGAGTCTGTTATTGACAGTGAAGTACTCAGAAAGAGAAAAACAAATACCATATGCTAACACATATAAATGGAATCTAAGAAAAAAAAAAGTTTCTGAAGAACCTCAGGGCAGGACAGGAATAAAGATGCAGATGTAGAAAATGGACTTGAGGACATGGGGAGGGGAAAGGGTAAACTGGGACGAAGTGAGAGAGTGGCATTGACATCTATACACTACCAAATGTCAGATAGGTAGCTAGTGGGAAGCAGCCGCATAGCACAGGGAGATCAGCTTGGTGCTTTGTGACCACCTAGAGGGGTGGGTGGGATAGGGAGGATGGGAGGGAAATGCAAGAGGGAGGGGATATGGGGATATATGTATACGTATTGCTGATTCACTTTGTTATACAGCAGAAGCTAACACCATTGTAATGCAATTATACTCCAATAAAGATGTTTAAAAAAAAAAAGTACATTTTCTTGGCAAACCATTTGAAGTTAGAGGATGAGTGGAAGCATATGTGGGCCTGAAGGTACATCACCTTCATTGAAAGCAGCCTCTCTGCTGGATGCATATAGAAGTGGAATAAAGAGTAGCCTGGGGGTGGGGCAATACAGGGGTAGGAAATTGAGATACAAACTATTATGTATAAAATAAGCTACAAGGATATATTGTACAACACAGGGAATATAGCCAATATAATAACTATAAATGGAAAACTTCAAAAAGTGTGAATCACTATATTGGACACCTATAACTTACATAATATTGTATATCAGCTATATATCAATTAAAAATAGTAAAGTTTAAAATAAAGAGTAGCCTGGCAACAGTGTTGAAATAGGCATGAAGGTTTAATGAACTATGTCATATTAAGATATGCATTAAGAACTCAAATCAGGGCTTCCCTGGTGGCGCAGTGGTTGAGAATCTGCCTGCCAATGCAGGAGACACGGGTTCGAGCCCTGCTCTGGGAAGATCCCACATGCTGCGGAGCAACTAGGCCCGTGAGCCACAACTGCTGAGCCTGCGCGTCTGGAGCCTGTGCTCCGCAACAAGAGAGGCTGAGACAGTGAAAGACCCACGCATTGCGATGAAGAGTGGCCCCCGCTCGCTGCAACTAGGGAAAGCCCTCGCACAGAAACGAAGACCCAACACAGCCAAAAATAAATAAATTAATTTAAAAGAAAAAAAAAAGAACTCAAATCAGAGAGACCAATTAATAGATAATTCTCTAAAAACTGTTTTAAGGTGATCATAGAAATGGTCAAGGCTGATAATCATCTGATACCCACAAGTTACTCACAGTGGCCTGAACCTATTCTAATAGAGCAGTGATATATTCTGATTGACCAGTAACCACTCATACTCATCATTAAATATTTTTAATGTCACTCTGGTTCATAGTAAACTTTTACATAAACTTTTGGTTTTCTTTAGCCATGTGTCACCTGCATGTAAAGTTGAACTATGAGAGGTACAGGATCTCTTGTTTCTTTTTTTTTGTGTGTGTGTGTGTGTGATATGCGGACCTCCCTCTGTTGTGGCCTCTCCCGTTGCGGAGCACAGGCTCCGGACGCGCAGGCCCAGCGGCCATGGCTCATGGGCCCAGCCGCTCCGCGGCATGCGGGATCCTCCCAGACCGGGGTGCGAACCCGGTTCCCCTGCATCGGCAGGCGGACGCGCAACCACTGCGCCACCAGGGAAGCCCGGATCTCTTGTTTTTTATTCATGCCCAAGTATATGGCAGTGGGATAGTAGTGTAAATGAAGCCACATGATAAAGCTTACACATCTTTCTGATGCATCACTTTTTCTCACTGGTGTGAATTTTATATTAAAGCAAACATAAATATATTGTGGAATAAAATGCAAAAATCACGTGTTTTAAGAGAATGATTTTCAAGAAAATTTGTGTCTTTGGTGGGCTACCTTTGCATTATTCCTTAGACTCTCATTCTCTACCTCTACTATTATTGGTATTTCAGTAGAAAATTGTGAGAGGCACTGATTTAAGATATTTGTGGATACAGAATTTCTTTTACTATAGCCAGTCCCATGGTCCATCTCTATGTTATTTGTCACTTTAGAGAATCAGAAGGACAAACTCTAAGAGATGGAATCTAAGAATTTATCTCCAGCATCCCTTCTCTTCTGTCATTAAGTTGAATTTTAGCCAACTCAAAGGCTGATAATTTATATTATAGCATTTTTTATTTAAAAATGTTTTAGTTCACTAATTGCATTGAAAGTATCTTTTATATTACTTCTTTTGTTAACATTTTATATTCTTCTGTTTAATTTTTTCCTTCCTAATTCTTGGAAAGCAATGTATTTAACCAATTTTCTCTTTCAAAGAACATTTAGAAAAGGTTACTCTGTTTATCTGGCTATTTTGCACAGTGCTTTCCATTTGTAAGTAAAGAGGTGCATTTAAAAGTTGAATAGGGGTCAGAATTAGAAATTTCATCATTTTTTTCCTCCTTTTGAGTCAAATATGACAGTATAGACTATTATATATGAAGTGAAGTGCCAAAACATGTCACATATGCATGCAAATGTAAAGGTTATATCTCAATAGGAATAATTTTTTTTAAAGACCACTAACTAATAATCCTAATCATCCAAGAGTAGGAAGTACATGCTGAATGACCTACACTCTTGTGCAGCTCTGAACCTAACCAGCTATGTGATTTGGGATCTGTTACAATCTCAATTTCCTGATCTACAAATGAATAGTAAGGACTAAGGCCGCTTGCAGTTTTTAGATTCTTGAATTCTAAGTGTATGTAACTAGTGCAGATTTTATTTTCTAAAATTTCCACGTTAAGTGTAAAAAAAAAAAAAAAAGGGGGAGGGAGGATAAAGAATTATAAGTAAGTGTTTCTAGAAACACTACTGGATTGGACTTACTGCTAAATGTTGGTTAATTCAGCGTTGCTTTGTAATTTGTTCATAACTATAACTCTATAGTTAGAGTATTTGGTCCTAATATAGCTCATATCTTATATACATACATACTGTTTCTGTTTAAATTTCCATATAATCATGTTTCACCCTAACTTTTTAAAATAAAGTACGGTTAGTCTCATTATGAATTTTCTTTGATACTCAAACATTGAGTGAATTTATTTAAAAAATTGATTATGGACACTCTGCTAGACACTAAGGAAACAAATATGAAAAACATAGATCCCTAAAAAAAAAACAAACAAACATATAGGTCCTCTTCTGCTCTCAGTATGTTCACAAGACACCAGTAACAGAAGCCTGATCTAGGAACCTAGGCTAGCAAGGCCCTTGAATCATACAACAGTTAAGAATATCATTCATGGCATTTCCCCAGAGTATATCTGAGGAAGGGCAATTCTTTCTAGCTCCCTGCAGCCTCATCATGTAAGTTGAGTCACAAGAAAATCAAATGAACCTGTTATTTCTGTTAACTTAGCCTTTTCATGTAACTCTCTCTTATAAATGTATTATCAGATAATATTTGTATAAAATAAAGGGACTTAAAAGACAAATATTATGAAATTACAGCCACCCTTATTAGCAAACCACCCATTTAATTTAGATAAATGTTGGCCTTCTACTGATGAACAATAAAGTGCTAACAAGATCTGCCAATGCCAGAATTATGAAGTACAAATTTATCTTTTCAATAAGTCCGTTATCTGTAGCCTGACCTCAAGCCTTCATTGCTATTCAGGGCCTCAAATCCCTAAGTATAGACTCTACTTTGGGCCTTGTGCTCTTGCCATTGAACAGGAAAACAACTTTCAGTGCTGCCATATTTTGAATGGCAGAGATTTCTAGAGATTAGAAAAACTACTAACTTTAAATATGCATATTTTTTAAATGTTGTACTATTCTACTCATGAACTCAAATATAGTTTAACTTTAAAATCCTGTAAGTTCTTTTATCTACAGTGATTTTACTTATAAGATCCAATTTAGTTGATAAGAGTATGTGGCAAAACATATTTCACATTTTTGTATTGTTCCCTGTGAGACGTCTATTGTAAGAATTGCTGCAGGCTGTCATTTTTGTCTGCTGTCCAGGATTTGCTGGCCTGAGTGCTGTGTACTAGACTTGGTGTTGCCCGTGAGGGGGAGGGAGAACTTGCAATTGAGCCAGACGGTTTTGTTATTGCTTTAGAATTAAAAGCATATGAAACAGATAGAGCTTATTAAGGTTTTTTTTTTTTATAAATAACATAAACTTAAATAACAAAACAGTAAAGTTCAAATACAACTTAAAATAGAGTTTAATGCGGTAACCACAGGAAAAAAGCATGATTATTTGTGGAAGAACATTATTTAAAGCCATATTCCCGAATATGAATTATACAAAAGATAGATTATGTTACTTGAAAAAAACATAAAAGATTTTTAAATTTTACTTTTAGGGATTATAAAATGTTATTTTGTGGTGAGTGAGATGAAGTACACTCATTATTATTATTATTGCTATTTTATATACAAGATTTTTGAAAACGTCCTTTAAGCAATACCCTTTCAATTGGGAGCAGCATTAGGAATTTTGTTCTTGTTACTAGGTACAAGTATGTTCTAATCTTATACTATTATAAATCTACCTCTTTGATTCATTTCCATAATAGAATTTTTGAGAATATTCCTTCTTTTCTGATTAGAATTTAAGTGGTTCATAATTTTTCACTAGAAAGCATTCAGATACTGCTCATCTTCCATAGTTAGTGTTGGCTTGATTATCTGACAAATCATTCCAGCAGCTTTTAGGTCTGACACATCTTATATAACATCATCTGCATTATTATTATTATAGCAGCCATTTTATAAGCAGATAGGAATATTTAAATAATCATTATCAGATAATCAAATCTAACATAGTCTTAAGGGTAAATTAATTTAAGAAAAAAACATTACTATTACTGACATCATGATTGTACAACCAGTTTTACAATTTTTTACAACTTTTAGTTACTAAATCTGATTTTTGTGTATATTTTTTCAAATCTTTCTTTAATGCAGTCTCTTAAAATAAACATAAATGCGCAAGTCCAGCTTGATCAGTTTTTCAGTAGTTTTCCAGCCTTTCTTGGTTACTTAAAAGAAAAAAAAAAGAAAAGAAAAGAAAAAAGGAAGAAAACAGTCCACTTAAAGAAATCTCCCTGCTGGAACTGGTTTCTTATATGCCATATATGATTAGGTTATTGCCATAGGAAGAAAGTGGGCTGTTTTTTGTTCTTTCTTCGTTTTTTTCCCTCTTACAGGAACCCCCTTTTGATTTAAGGCAACAAACATTTCTCCTCCACTGTGTGTCCATTTAGCTGATGCATATGTGTTGTAGTGGTTTTCCAGAATTAATTCTTTGAAGTTACAGTCTTCATTGCATTCTTTCTGCAAAGAACAACAAACAAACATTATCCAAATGATTTTTGGAGGGACTCAATTAGACAAAGAATAAGCAGTAATATTTGGTAGAATTAAAACATACCTTTTTTATGACCTTTTTTGAGCAGGCATAATGCAGTTTGTTATATATACTTAGCATATTTGAGAAAAGATTAAATTTTTTAAAAGATAAAATGATACACATTTAGTTACACAACATAGTTTCAAACATGTAGCTTTTTGGCAGTCAGTTGCTACTATTCTTAAGTATTAAGAGCTATTTCCCTCTAATTAGCAGCTCTCATATTACTATGGCCAAGTCACTCTTTCCCTAACACTGATATTTTGATACAATTAGCAGAGCCTCTGCCTCCCTCAGCTGAAGGACATATTTCACAACTTTTCTTCACTTACTATTACACTGCCTGTGATAGTGATGGAAAATAAAAAGTTAATTTGTTCATCCATCCAACTATTCATTCATTCACTTAAACCTGTATTTTTATGTAGTCTGTGCCAGGAATACAAAGGAAAGTCAATTATACTTTGTTATAGTGGGATGAACTGTTGCATATTTCATGTTATAATAAAGTGGGAACAATGAGAATGCTTACAGTTCAAAGCCCGTGACTGTGAGATTGATGTTGATAAACAAATGTCTGGATTTTTTTTCCCCAAGAATTTTCATGTCAGCAAAGTGCAAATTGGGTGAACTTTAACAAAAAGAGCTTTAATACTGACAGCTGGACATTTTAGATTTTAAGAATCTAAAGTACAAATGGAATTTTAGAACTGGAAGGATCCTTAGAGGTCAGTTAATCCAACTTGTTTTACAGATGAAGAAACCAAAGTCCAGAGAACTTAAGCAAATTGTCCAAGATCACACAGTAAATTTAATTCTTATGTATAAAATGTTTTAATGAAATCATTGAATTATGTAGTTTGAGAGGAATTAATTTCATTTTTACTTTTCAGAAAGGAAAGATATTTTTGACAAAAATAAGTTTGAGAAATTAAATCTAAGCTATCAATTATCAATACCTTTGCATAGAGTTTTCCTTCCTTGTTCATTGCAAGATAATATTCACTTTCCACTCCTTTGATTGCTACAATTCCAACGGCCACTGTCCTGATTTCCATGATGTCTGCAAGGAATCACAGAAAGATATGTCAGTTATTCACTCAGCTTTGCAGATTATCCAAGAATGACCATTTGTCCTTATTTCTGTTTCATTTGGAAGTTAAGATTATTAACATTATTTACTCAGCCTAAGACCCCCATCCACCCATAACATGTACACACAAACACCAGATTAGCCCTTATTAAATGTAGGAAGTGCAAAACTATTGATTTTTTATTTTGTAGAAAAAGATATTTGGATTCAAAAAGAAAAGTTACATGTTTGAATTTAGCTTTTTCTTCTCTAGAATTACATTTCTAATTTACTATAATAATAATAATAATAACATCAATAATACCTAATGTTTATTGAATTCATACCACATGCAAAGGATTGTTTTAGCACTCATGTATTAATACATGTACTTATCACCAAGACTATAAGGGAAGTACTCATATTATCCCCAGTTTACAGATAAAGAAGCTCAGGTACAAAGAAGTAATTTGTCCAAATTCTCAGCTGGTAAGTGGCGGAAGTGGAATTTGAACCCAAAAGGTCTGGCTCTTAATCATTATATAATGCTATGAAAGTATATAATTAGCTAACATCTTTAATTTTCTACTTAAACTTTATATTAATAATTATTGCTGACAGAATATTTCTTGAATATACTGAAAATGAATAAAATTCCAATTAAAGCAACTGTAAATGATGGTAAACAGAACCAACTACCTTTAAAAAATTAAATATTTTATTTTGATTTATTTTTTAAAAATTTTATTAGAGTATGGTTGATTTACAATGTTGTATTAGTTTCAGGTGTACAACAAAGTGAATCAGTTATACATATACATATATCCACTCTTCTTTAGATTATTTTCCCATATAGGCCATTACAGAGTATTGAGTAGAGTTCTCTGTTCTATACAGTAGGTCCTTATTAGTTATCTATTTTATATATAGTAGTGTGTATATGTCAATCCAGTCTACCAATTTATCCCTCCCCTCCCTTTCTCCCTGGTAACTGTAAGTTTGTTTTCTACATCTATAATTCTGTTTCTGTTTTGTACATAAGTTCATTTGTACCCTAAAAAATATTAAATATTTTTAACTGATAGTGAGTTTTTTGATAATGAAAACACAGTCTAAAACCAAATTATGAGTCCTGATCACATATTTTATAACTTTATACCATTTAATTAATTTTTTTAACCATTATTGAAATTGCCACAAGAATGTTAACCTACTGTTTCATTATATATCATTTCCTAAAGTGCTGTATTTTAATACTCTAACTACAGTAAAAAAAACTCAATTTTTTTAAATGGCATAGAAATTAAAAGTTTAGTGAAGCATTTTATGTAACTACTGTTAATTATACTTTCAACTTGAGACATTCTCTTTCTTGTGCTTAACATAATGCAAAGAAAATTCCAAGTGAAAATTATCTGCATAAATCAAGTTTCCAGAAGCTGTTTTCTAAAATATTCACTTAAGTGGAGGAAATTCTAATTTTTTATTCCATGCCTTCACTTCATCCTCTTATTTATTCTTCTGGCTTTATTTTTCCTATCTGGTGAATAAAATTTTTACCCATTTCATCAGGATTAATGTAGCCTAGTTAACATGTGTTATCTGTTTCCAATATATGCTGCATATAGAAGTCATTTTCCCACTGTACTATGGTTAGCACTAGTCAGAGCTCATCCAGTTGAGAGTTCTACAGCTGCTCATCTAGAAATTGAGGTCTATGAAGAAAATGCAAAGGAATGGATATTTATCTTTTAAAGTATTTATGAAGCACTGTCAGAATGCATAGAACTGTATGGTAATTTTAGGATACAAATTAAGAAAAACAGCACTGGTTTCTGAACTCCAGAAGTTAAAATCCAGTATAAACAGCAAAACACATATGTAAACACACACGTAGATACACCTTAATTAAAAGAAAAGAAAACTTCTGGAGACACAGCCCTGAAGGAGAGGCTAAGGGAAGTGTTAACAATTGCTTACAAGCATGTGAAGGATGTGATGCTGATGCATTCATGCAAGATTCAAGAAATCTTCAGTGAGAGCCAATTCTGTGCTAGACTCAATTCAGAGACAAACCCTGCCCTCTTAGAGCACTTTATATGGCAGCTAACTCTTCTTGTTCAGCAAAGGAAGATCAAAGGGAAATAATTTATTACACAGCGGAATCCAAATAGGTTAAGTTTATATCAATACAATGAAGAATACTAAAGAAATTCACTGATTCAACCAATTTGCAATACCTTCAAAATTGAGCAAATATATATCTATTTAAAAACATACGGAATAGTTGATTCCTAAAGATCTTACCACTGTAAAATGTTGTGAAGTCAGTTTTTTCCTTCTAGTCCCTTTCTCCTGCTATTTCCCTCTTTATTCAATATTTTCTCTTAGAAAGGAGAGTACTGATGCATAGGCTTAGAGTATCTTTCATGCTCAGTTTTAATTAGGGAATGAAATCTGTCATGTTTGCTGGCTTTTTCGTTTATAGACCAACTGTCTACAAAATATAACTATAGAATGATAGAGGTATTGTTGACTATGCTATGTGGACACTTTCCCTTCAGGTTCAGTCATGACAATATATTCATACTGTCCCATCTCTAAACCCTTTTCCTCTATCCCCTGCCTGCCCATTTTTGCCCACCATATTTTTGTTACACTCTGACACTCAATAGGTGATAAACATTGTTAATCTTATCCCTCCGCACATTGGGGTTAAGGACATCAAAAAATCTTTAGATTTTTAACAACCCAATTAAAAAATGGGCAAAATGTCTGAACAGATACCTTACCAAAGTAGATACACAGTTGGCAAATAAGCATATGAACAGATGTTCAATCTTTAAAGATTCTACTTTTAACCAGGATGAGGACAGACTTGAAAATGGCAAGGTTCCTGACACAGTAATATTCTATATTGTTTGATGTATTTAAAAAATCATTTCACTAGGAAATCAACAGACCTAAAAATATATTGCTTGGAAGAGCATTAAGTAGTACTGGCAGAATTAATACGCTATCAATCCTGACTTTCTGGTCTGTTTTGCCCCGTGTGCTGTGCCCTTTTTTATTCAAGAAAACCCAAGAATGAAAAAACTAAAGTTATCATTCTTTCATTTAAGTGCAGAGTAGGAAGTAGTGTTCCTACAGATTTTAAAGTGTTTTAACTTTCCTGTTTTCAAAAAAAGTTTTTATTAAGAATTTACTTTTTAGAGAAGTTTTAGGTTCACAGCAAAATTGATGGGAAGGTACAGAGATTTCCCATCTACCCCCTGCTCCCACACATGTATAGCCTCCCCGGTTATCACATCCCCCACCAGAGTGGTACAGTTGTTATTATTAATGAACCTACATTGACCATCATTATCAACCACAGCCCATAGTTTACTTTATGGTTTACTCTTGGTGTTTGGACATGTATCATCATTTTTGTATCATACAGAGTATTTTTACTGCCCTAAGAGTCCTCTGTTCTCGTCCTGTTCATTTCTCTCCCTTACCTGCAACTCTTGGAGACCACTGATTTTTTCACTGTCTCCATGGTTTTGCTTTTTCCAGAATGTTATATAGTTGGAATCATAGAGTATGTAGCCTTTTCAGCTTGGCTTCTTTCACTTAGTAATATGCATTTAAGGTTCCTCCATGTCTTTTCATGAGTTAGCAGAAAAAAAATTCTTAGTGTTTGATCACGTAAAAATCCACCAATCCCAGCTCCTTCAATACTTCTTTTCCCTGAACCTTTTAATATTTATATTTAAAAGTTTTGAGGGGCCATATATTAATATAGATGTTCTAGCATGATAACTAAGAATTATTTTAAATTTGAAAATAAGTGGAAACAGTGGCTTAATGGTTATTAGGCCACTCAACATTTAATTTTGTCCTTGACCAAGTATACTTCCTTGGGCACATTAAAACTAAGAATTGGTACCTAAAAAGAAAAACATTTTAATGTTAAATGACTTTTATGATTTTCTGTCAAGCTGGGATTGTTAGAAGGAAAATCGTCACCATTATTTTATATTTATATTACATTCAAGGCTATAGATTCCATTCATTTTTATATCATAGAAGTACATCCAAATACATACATACATGTACACAAAAAATACATCTTGTATTTCCAAAATAAAGAACTCTTAAAACTCAACAATAAACAAATAAGCAACCCAGTTAAAAAGTGGGCAAAAGGTCTGAACAGATGTCCCATCAAAGAAAATACACAGATGGCAAATAAGGATATGAAAATATGCTCAACATTATATGTCATTAGGGACTTACAGAATAAAACAACGAGATACCACTACACAACTATTAGAATGACTAAAAATTTTTAAGATACCATTTGCAGACAAGGATGCAGAGCAACTGGAACTGCCATTCATTGCTAGTGGGGATGTAAAGTGGTACAGCCACTTTGGAAAACGGTTTGGTTTCTTACTGAATGCTAAATATACTCTTATCATTACAACCCATCAATCCTGCCATAAGTGTTTATCCAATTGAGCTTAAAACTTAAGTTCACACCAAAACCTGAACATGAATATTTATAACAGAGTTTTATCCTAAACCATCAAAACTGGAAGCAACCAAAATGCCCTTTAGCATATGAATGGATAAGCTACAGTACATATGTACTTTGGAATATTTTTCAGCGATAAAAGGAAATGAGCTATCAAGACACAAAAAGATACGGAGGAACCTTCAATGCATATTGCTAAGTGAAAGAAGTCAGTCTGAAAGACTCCATACTGTATGATTCCAGTTGTATGACACTCTGGAAAAGGCTAAACTATAGAGACAGTAAAATGATTAGTTGTTGCCAGGGGCCCTAGGGAAGAGGGGAGTAGGATGAAAATGTGAAGCATGGGATTGTTAAGGCAGTGAAACTGTTTTATATGATACTGTAATAGTGGATACATGATATTATACATTTGTCAAAACACATAGAACTATACCAGGCAAAGAGTGAACTTTAGTGTAGACCATGGAGTTTAGTTAGCAATATGTAATTACTGATTCATTAATTGTAACAGATATACCACATTAATGCAAAAATGTTAATAGTAGAGGGACTG
This sequence comes from Physeter macrocephalus, assembly GCF_002837175.3. NCBI lineage: Eukaryota > Metazoa > Chordata > Mammalia > Artiodactyla > Physeteridae > Physeter > Physeter macrocephalus. Next base: position 89,421,122 of record NC_041224.1, read on the forward strand.
TGTGGGAAAGTGGTAGTGGTATGTAGGAACTCTACTATCTACTCATTTTTTCCTGTAAATCTAAAACTGTTCTAAAGAAAAGTCTATTAATTTAAAAAGTACAGTCTAGATTTTAATTAATAATATTATATGATTGAGTGTATAAGAAACTATAGAGTTGACGCTTGAACATAGCAGGAATTGGGGCACCAACCCTGGCAGAGTAGAAAATCCATGTATCAGAGTCGGCCCTCTGTATCTGTAGGTTCCGCATCCTCGGGTTCAACCAACCGCAGATCATGTACTACCTTAGTACATATTTATTGAAAAAAAAAAATCGTTTATAAGTAGACTAACACAGTTCAAACCCATTTTGTTCAAGAGTCAACTGTAGGGCTTCCCTGGTGGCGCAGTGGTTGAGAGTCCGCCTGTCGATGCAGGGGACACGGGTTTGTGCCCCGGTCCGGGAAGATCCCACATGCCGCAGAGCGGCTAGGCCCGTGAGCCATGGCCGCTGAGGCTGCGCGTCCGAAGCCTGTGCTCCATAAGAGTCAACTGTAGTGGAACTTTTTATGATTTATTCTTAACCCAAATATGTAGTACTTCTGGGGTTTGTTATTAATTACTACTATTAATGTCTTTGGTGATGGATTAAGATCTGCTTACCAAGTTAATGACTTCTCTTTGTGAACTATGGACAGTTATGAGGAGTAAGCTTACAATGCAAACACACTTTGGGAAGTGTAGGAAATACAAATATTCTATATACAGACCACTACTACACTCGTGTGTGATATCTCTCAGGTGTATTGGGATAGAAAAATAACTGAGGTCCAGGAATAATTTAGAAACCTGATCTGGTGACTTTAATTGTGATGTCATCAAAATATCTGGTTATTAATAAAATACATATCAAAATTCAGTTAGTATTTCCTCCTACAGAAAACAAAAATGAAGGATACCCAGCAGTATATGCCAAATGCTAAAAAGAACAGGATGGAAAATCAATTCAACCGTTATTCAGAAGAAAGAGGTATTACATATCCTAGGTGGTCAAGGGAGGATTTGAGGAACAGATAGAACTTGAATTACATCTTGAAGGATAGATAAGGTTGACATAGGTAGAATGGAAACGTCGTGCTAATTGAGAAATAAAAGTATATGTAAGATAGTAGAGTCAACGATTCATAAGTCATTTTCAGAAGATTGAAATTAGAGCTCTCTGTCTGGAGTAGGAAACACATCAAAGAGATAGAAAAAGGTGGAAAAGGAGTTAGGATGAGATTGTTGAGGGCCTTGATTGCCAATTTAAGGAATTTTAACTTATTTGTAGACAATGAGGAGTCATTGAAGGTTTGCAATTTGAAAAATATCAAGATATAAATTGTGTTTTAGAAAAATTAATTGGATGTGCAGAGTAGTTAGAGAAAATTACTAGACTTGTATAAGCCTGATTTTCTTCCTCTGCTAATAGTATGAGTTGACCCATAATGGGCTATTGTTGTGATTTTTAAGTAAGTTAATAAATAAATATTTTCAAAATGTCTCAGTATAACTTCGAATACTGGAAGTATCAGTAGTTATAACCCATATGAACAAAAGCTCTTTGGTGTCCTCAATAATTTTTATGAGTGTAAGTTGTCTCAAGTCTAAAACGTTTGAAAACACCTCTTCCAAATTAATTTTATTTCTCCTGGTCTGCTTAGTTGCAGTTTGTACTTGTATATGGTACCCTATTGTAGGTTAAATAGTTTGGGCCACTTTATATAACTTTCTACATACATAGGTTTATAAATAAAATCTCCATGGCACATGTATAGAGAAATGCTCAATATATTCCAAAATGTCTGGAGAATTTCTTAATGATATTTTAAAACATCAAGTTGCAAATTATAATTAAATTATGTAAGTAAATAGTAAAGCATGTAAAACATTTGTTTGATCAACTTGGTTACTAGTTTAATGTTAGTATGGTTTTAATTAAAGAGTAAGGCTAAGAAATGTATTTACACTGCTGATTTTTGTACACTGTTACAATTACAAGAACAGGAAAGAATTTTTCTAAATATGTGTGTGTATTTGATACATTAAAATCCTGTATCTTAGTGTTATATTTTTTACATATCGTGCATGTGATTGCTCCAATTATTATTAAACCTGTGTGTGTGCATGCACACGCAATATTGTAAATTCAAAAGAATTGACTTCAAAGAACAGTAGACTCTTGATTTTCTGTACTTGTGTCTCTCTTGGACATCTTCAGTCCCTCCCTTCATTGCCTTTTGATTACAAAAATCCACTTTCCAAATTTTTCTCTCAATAAGGCTGTTTTAAGATACTCATAGACCCTAAGTACTACTGTTTCCCAAGACCACCCTATACCAATCTAACATTAAAATACATCCATATTTCTCATTAGATACAATATTTTATAACTATTTTAAAGTTTTATATAAATTTTCTTTTGAAATTACTTGGCCTAAAGCAACTCATTTTATTTATCATTTGCTATCAACTTTCTACAAATATTGTACATTCTAGGGAGTTCTTGCAAAGTGAAAAAAATTATCAAATTGTTTTCAAATGTTATGAAAAATACTGATAAATTTAATAATGAAGTTGGCTTGATATATTTTATAAGTTAAATATTTGCTAATCTCTTTTAATTTTCTTGTCAAATTTTACTGTCAATATCTAAATTTCAAAGGTTTAAATATATTTGTAAGCTTGATGTTTTCACAGGCTCTAGGCTCTGTGCCTAAGGGCCAAATGAATAAAATGTCCCTGCCCTTAACTCTGAAATCTTTTCAAAAGACTATCCCTTCTTCCTTTTCACTAGCACCAAATTTCTTGAAGTATGGACTAAATCTGCTCACTTTTCCTCAATTTAACGCTAGCATTCTAACTTTTAATCTGTTTAATGGCTTTATCTCTTCAAGGCCGTCAATGACCTCCTCGGCGCCAAATTCAAGAGTTTTTCAATAGTCATAAATTTCTTCTCTGCATCTTTTGGCACTCTCCACATCCCTAGTTCTATTCCTTATTCTCACTGTTTCTCTAATCCTGCACTACCTTGATCTATTAATTTATTTTAAAATGGTTAATTTTTGTGTAGCCATATCTATGTATCTTTTTTGATATTTTATTGTATTTTTTATGCTTAAAAGTATTTTTTACATTCCACTATCTGAAATACATTTTATTCTAGCTTTTGTAATGTAAGTTTTAAATATAGCTCTTAAATTCATCTGGAATTAATTTTGGAATATGATGTGAGATGAAACTCTAAACTGATATTTTTTTCCTGCAAATAGCTAGCTAATTTTTTCAATATTAGTTATTAAATATGTCATTACATTTTTTACTGATGCAATGCCTCTCTTTTACCTTACATTGGCTATCTTGTTTTGTCCCATTGATGTATCTATTTGTCTGCTATATACCCACACTAATTTATTGTAGGTTACCAATTCTGAAGTGACTCATTACATTTATAGGTAGCTCTGATCCTAAATGTTACTAAATACTCTCAGATATATCCTCTAAAGCTATGCAGAATAAATCAAAACCTTTTCCACATAACACCCTTTCAAAGAGATGAAGACATTGGTCATGCCCCTCCATCAGGCAAAGCATCTGTAGTTTCTTCAGCCATACCTTATACTGCATGGATTCCAGACTCTTCACCAGCTATATTACTTACTTAAAACCAGTTTCTCAGAAAGAACTAGATCTATATAGATAGCCCAAGACAGAATACTGTTCATTATTTCCCTTAATATAGACCATAAACTACAGTAATATAATCTCACCATCTTCCTTAAGCATATTTTTAATCATTTCATTATTTTGGAGTACTGATATAATAAAAAGTGTGCATATCAAAAATAAATTTCATTTCAGATTAGTGTATTTTAAGGTTATTTTATAAAGTTTAAGTATAATAATAATTCATATTTTATATATAAAGACAAATATCAGATATGCCTTTTAACGTGATTTATTTCTTTATTTTTAAAGCATGCTTTGAGGACAAAAAATTTCAAAATGATCTTATGTGGTATGTGCAGAATTGAAATGTGTTAAATTAAATGTAAATTAAAATATGAATGTCATAGTGTTAAAGGTGACAAAATACACTTTGCTACTCTGATATGATTAATAGAATACTTCTATGCTTTTAAAAAATTAGGTCATTTATTTTTACAATTTCATCTAGTTTTTAAATGGTGAGGTAGGAGAAATAGTGTAATTCTGCTATTTGTCAGTAGTGCTCCACAAATAGAGTACTGCAGATATAGAGAGTCATTATACACCCCCAAAAGTGAAGCCAATTCCAGTATGATTATCACAGTATTTTCTGCAACATATGAAATTATAGCAAATATTCATTGAGTGTTTACTATTGCCAGACCCCATTCTAGGCACTGGGATTTTACCGATCTGGAGAGAGTATCTAAAAGTGAATTGTGGAGTTATCTTTATGCTTTTTATTAGCTTATATTTAACTCAGTATTCTTTATGCTTCCTATTGTTAACTGACATCCTGTTAAGGTTATATATTTAACACCGTATGACAATGAGTGAACATATTTATATAATAGTGAAAACCATCATGATTTGATTATGTAGTGAAAGGATTAGTTAACTAAGTCATGAGCAAATTTGTCTCATCTCTCTAATTGCCAGGCATCTATATTTGATATGTCTGTATAGGCACTCAAACCATTCTTTTCTAAAGTGGAAAAATATAAAATTGATTTTTTACAAAAATATATAGAAGTTGTGAGAAGATTATGCCTTTAGTTAACTTAATCAGCCAAGCACCTTGGAAACCCCTGGGTGATATACATAAAATCACTGGAGAAATGATTCGTTGAATATTTTAATTCAACCTAAGATTATGTTAAGTATTTTAGAAGCAGTGACACATTGATGGCTTATATTGAGGTTGTAAAGTGCATAAGACTTTATTCATGTAAGTAAATCACATTGCCATTTTGTCATCATGTGATTTTTTTTTACTAAAGTTCAGGTCTTTATATTTCTGTCTAATATTCAATATCCCTGTCTGTCAGAATGTTTAAAGTTTTAATTCAGCCACCTTAAATCCTACTTGTAAATTGATACGGAATAATTATAAGCAAATGATACATGAATATATTAGAAAATTATGGTACCCAACATATTAGCTATTCCTTTCATTTATTTGTCATCAGCAAATTTGAGAGATGTCTTCATCTCTAATGTGCAATGTTATGTAGCTTTTTTCCATCTTCTATTAATCATTGCACTTTGCGCTTTTTTACACCCATTAGAAGTTATAAGCTTTGATCCTAGCTCTTTTCTCTTGAGGCATACTGGGCTTCCTATTCTCTCCTTGTCATATCTGCAGTCCTTAAATCTTCATGCTATGACAGCATGGTGTCATTCATTCATTCATTCAATCATACACAGGCATTTTTCTCCCCCACTTTCTGAGCAGACTATTTATTATTCCCCTATTTCCATTCTCCTCTTTTTCCACAGCTGTAGAATTTTTAGCTGGCTGGCTGCACATAATGAACATTACATTTCCCAGTCTCCCTTGCAGTTCAGTTTGGCCATGTGACCAATTTCTAGCTGATGCGATGTAAGTGGAGTGAAATATCCCATGGCAACTCCCAGAAATCTTCCATAAGAGGTAGCCAGCAGGAACTCCTTACACCCACTTTTTCTTCCTTTGTTCCATTCTCCCGCTGGAATATGGATTCTACCCTAGATTATGAGAACAAAGTGATTGTGGAACTGTGAGCTGACTGGAGCCTGTTAACTCTCAGATGATTTTATGGAGCAGAGTTGTCACTTCTCTAGATGTTCATTGGATGGAGAAATAAATGATTTTGTTTAAGCCAAACCAAATCTTTAACTAATACACATCAATTTCATTTTCCCATCAGACACATTCTTCACAAAATGCACATAAAAATACAGGAGCCCATTTTTTCAGTTATTATAAGCCACCAGCCAGAAAGGCAAATTCTGTATTCAAAGGGAAGTCCTATTAACTATTGTTAATAGTCAGGTACTTACTTTCATAGTTTTTTTTTTCCCACTTTTAAAGTCAGGAATTTAAACTAGACGAAGAAATGAAAACAGGACCTGTGCTCTCATGTCCTTCATTTTCCTATTCAGAACTTCAGTATTGCTAGAGATTCCAAGTTTCTTCTGGTGCTGTCATTCATTCCTACATGTGTCAGCATTCAGTTAGGTTGATGAATCTTCACCAGTCCTCCTTTACATTGATACATCCATCAGGAATACCCTGCCCCGACGCCACAGTGAGTTATGTCAAGCATGTGTTCATTTGCTTCTTTGGTAACGAATGACCTAATTTCAGCTAGCTTTTCTTTTCTTTTTTTTCATAAATGTATTTATTTTATTTATTTATTTTTGACTGTGTTGGGTCTTTGTTGCTGTGTGTGGGCTCTCTCTAGTTGCAGCAAGCAGTGGCTTTTCTTGTTGCGGAGCATGGGCTCTAGGCGCACAGGCTAAAGTAGTTGTGGCTTGTGGGCTCTAGAGCGCAGGCTCAGTAGTTGTGGCACACAGGCTTTGTTGCCCTGCGGCATGTGGGATCTTCCCAGACCGGGGATCGAACCCGTGTCCCCTGCATTGGCAGGTGAATCCTTAACCACTGTGCCACCAGAGAAGCTTTTCTGACTGTTTCTTATTGTGACATAAAGCATGAGATGCTGTTGCCAATCTTTCAGAAAGACCTGATTCACCATTCTTGGTTAGAACAGCATAACTGTTCATTTGTGAAAAAACCAATTTATTGGGTACTTAACTATGTTCAGTATTCTGCATATATGTTCTCTTTCTCATCTATATTTATTTCACTTGCCATATTCTTAATGATAGTTTAGATTCCCTAGCCTCTTTAGTTTTTTTCTTCTTGGCTTCCTTCCTGAATTAGTTACTTTTTTAAACCCGCTCTAAAAATTCTTCTCTAATAAGCTGTAGCATAGAAAAGAGTATCTCAAGCCTTTTCACTTTCACATCTAGCCAAGAAAAACAGCTTATATTTCTATTACACATGACTGGTGGCCATCTCAGACACAAGGACAAACACAACAGTTACATCCCAAGTCACTCCCAATAGCTCACTGATGTCCTTACATCCTGGAATTTCTCCTGGCTAGTCGTTGAGTTCCTGGAAGCATTTCTTTTCATTCTTTCTGGATGGTTCCCTTCTCATTGCCTGTATACGTTGTTAATCTTCTAGGAAGTGGAGCATAATACTGGAATGAACCACCTTGATGTCAAACCTAACTTCTTTCAGTAAATATGATAAAACACAAATGCTCAACATATTCTTGACAACAGTGGTTCAAATTATTTCTATCCCATTTACTCATTCCTCTTGCTGTGCCCATTTCCTCAGCTTCTAGGCCCAATGGATGTTGAGGCGAAGACATAAGAATAGGGAATTAGAGAAGTCAAGGATCATTTTAAACCTGGCTAATTTTGAGAATGAGTACATGAGAAGAAGTTGGGGTGGGACTAATAATGTGTTGAGTTTTATGAAGATGCTGAGTTTGAAGCAATGGCACTTTTCTGTATCTTGTTCCTAAATTTTGCATAAACAAATTACTCTGTGATCTAAATCCACAATTAAATTCTAGCTGTGCTAGATGTATAAGGTTAACAGAATTGTTTGTTAGCAATAAAAAATAATTATGTGTAGCACCAAAAGTTTTCAGGTGATATTTGACTTTTTAAAATATGGCGATAATGTTAGTGTTTTAAAAATATTTAATATTTACCCAGCATTCCCGATATTCACAGTGTTAAAGGGGAATATCTGTAGCCTTACATGCACTCATCTAAGCCTGCTTCCCCCTTTAATCTGTAATCTACAATTGCATCCTGGAATTTCATCATTTTCCATGCTCTGATCACAATACTGAGGTCTTCAAAAGATGAAGTAAATCAAAATGTCCCAGTTTGATTATCATTGCATGCAGGGCTTAAATTTTACTAGTGGGAATGATATTGAGACATGTATTGAAGCATAACTACTCTTTCTATTTAATACCTTCCTCCATTGATAAAATGGAATCATTGAACTCTTTAATTGTACTATGGAAATGAGAATTCTTTGGTTTGAAGTGGCTAGATAGTTCCTCAGTTCTTTCCTTATCATTATTTTTCATTTTGAATTTTTTTTTATTATTATAACTTCCTGGAGTCATAAAATATTGAAAGATAATGGCAATATATGTTAGCCAGTAGCTTCTCAATCATATTATTGCTATTATCAACCACTTTTAAAGGCGTAGCTTAGTTGTGACAAGATCTTTGTAATTAAGATTCGTTTATTCACTGATGCCAGTAGTTGTTATAAATGAGCTCCTCAACTACTTTTAGTCTGCTGTTTAGTGAAATCAGGATCTTTAAGTAAATAGTTTGTTGAATTCTTAGTGACAACTAGTAATTTAATCCCTAAGTCACTGTTTTGGCTTTGACTATAAAAAGAAAGCTGTTTTTACTGTTCTAACTCTAAGAAAGGGAATAAAAAGTGTTGTGCCATTAAAAGCCAAATGATTTGTTGGTGTGAGATTTAGAATGAAATAAATAATGTTTATAAATTGTATATAATTATGAGAACTGAATATAAAATATTTTGATGATTAAACTAATTTTAATGCTCCACACCCTTCAAATAGAAATAGAATTATGTTTAATTTTAAAAGTATCTCTGAAAGAAGTAGCAGTTTTGTTTATAGATGGTACTCAGTGAAATGAATGATATATTTACCTCTAATCAAGAAATGATTCTTTAAAGCAAATGTGTTCGAAAGCAGAGTAACATAAATCATATATTGACCATTGTAGGTAAATTGCTTATAGGAAGATAAAAGACTCATGTACTGAAACTCTGTTTCAGTCTTCAGTCTCTTCTTCAGATAGTTTATGAGTCATTTATTTTCTTTTAAACAACTTATGCCCAGAACTTCTATCATGAACCAAGTTTTATCAAAATGTGAAAATTGCTTAAGAACGTGTAGCTGCCAGTATTTTGTTTCAAGGTGTCAACCTGAAATACAAGCAGGTGACCTTTAGTAATGTATGCATGTTATTCAAAATCGACTTCCTCAAAAAATATAGTAAAACAGACAAACACCAAATTATGTTAGGTTGAAATAAATTTGTTCCATCAGGTAAGCAAAGTGACTGCTTAACGTGAAAGACAAATTTTATTTTCAGGCTAGTGTTGGTTTAGGACCAGCAGGTGGGTATGCTACACACACACTGACTTTGCTGTCCAGAGGCAATAATTCAGGGTCTGAGTTGGGAAAGAAGTGAATTCACTTTCCCTGCACTTCTTTATTGGCTTCCACTTGGAGTGGGTGACATAAAGGACTTTGTGGAGGTAGTGACCTCCAGCAGGTTCCAGTTTCTCTTACTTTGCCCATGAACCCCAGAATCCACTGTTATAAGATAACACAATTGATACATGTGGGTGATAATGCTAATCTTGTCTTTGGATCACTTTACCATAAAAAGGCATGCCCTGTAACTGTTAAATAACAGATCTAAGACAGAACTTTGGAATACACTAAAAGAAATTAGAAAACTAATCAAATCAAAGCCAGCATAAATGAAACACAAATAGATAAATTATTACCGAAACCCAGAAAGTGTAATTCCCATCAAACCAGCATGAAACTCAAAACAGTTCCACATGATTGCATAATTGCCGGTATCAAATGTAACTGAAATATTCTGCAACAAGAGAATTGATTCCACACTGTCATCATCACTGGGGGGTAAATCAATTATGGTTCTTATCAATCCTATATCTATTCTATAATGATGTCAAAAACCACTTAAATGACTTGTCAGGTTAGGTAAAAAGAATCATGTCATTCATTCAGGGATTTATTAAGAAAATAAATGAAACATTAGAAAAAAACTTTAGAAAGTACATTGGCTTGTGGTACAGCAATGGCAATGTTTTGTTTTGCAAGAATTTATGTTGCAACAGCTTGTTTCAGCTGGGTTAGAACTATGCCAGAATTAGAAGCAACTATTCAGTTGTGCAACAAAGAGGATGATTCCAGTGGCATATTACTGAATAATATCATGGGAACATCATTGAACTGTATTACACAGAATTAAATTTCTATACCAATTTACTGACCTTTTCGTATCATTTATGGCCTCTTTGGAACATAAGGGGGCCAATTTTCCCCTTTGGGTCAGGGAAAGCATGTTCCCTGAATCAGACAGGAAGAAATACTCTTTGTCCTGTTATCTCTGTAGGTTCTATACTTTTATTCAGAAAGAATTCTTTACCTGATCATGTAAAGTATTTACATCTGCTAAATACAACACTTTACCATCCTTAAAATGGCTCCAAAATTATCAGAATAGGTACAGATACCATATCAGTAGATGTGAGATAAATATCAGATTTGTATGTGAAATAGAAATAATCTCTTCCTACTACCTAGAAAATCTCTCCCATATTCTGACTTTTCCTCAAGTCTAAAACACCTCCAAAAGGGAACCAAGTTTTTTATTACATAGGACTAGAGATAAGGCTCAAAAATATGTATACCTTGGATGCATAACACATAGACATAAATTCATACTACGTGGAAAGTGACTATAACTTCTCTGACAGCAGAATTTGATTGTGCTAGAAGGGAATGAGTATAAGGACACCAAGAATGAAACTGAAAGGGGAAATGGTCATAAAAGGAAGAAGTTATGGAAACTCTCATTCACACTTTGCATACAGCTAGCTCTAGGAGTCAACACATCTGTAGGCTTCATCTAATTCATAGAGACACCAGCTTAGAAGATAAAACACACATCCACTTCATCCCTCTGTTTTAACTTCAGTATGTCCTGTGAAGTTTTGCTGTCCGGCAGATATATAATGTAATCTATCCTCTTTCCCCCTTTAATTTATATTTAAATATTCTGCCACCCAGGCAATAAAATAATTCTAAACACTTTGGTTTTTAGATCATGATGGTACTCAGCATTGAAAAATTAAATCATGATTTAAAGTCACTTTGATCATTGGCTTTTAGTAAGTTTTAGGCACACATTCTTTGCTAGCAGTCTAAATGAAGAGTTTAATACAGATTGGTTATGTTTTCAACAGAACTGAAAATGAAAAAGAAATTAAAAATATGAGTTTACTGAGGAAGATAGTAAAAATATTTAAAAAGGAGATCCAGACACCCCAAACTCTTACCAGAAACTATCACATTTGCCCTTTCCTTATTACCAAATGTGTATCTAGTACTTCTCTTCCGCTTCCATTGCCATCACTTTAGTCCAGGCCTTCGTTATTTGTAACTAAACTATTATTATAGTTTTTAAACTAGATCACTACCTGCAGCCCCTCTGACTTTATATTTACCCTTTTTGTATTCATAAAGGTCATGTTATAAAGGTCACTCTTCTGCTCCCAAACTTTCAGTGGTATACTCTACTGTAAAGCAAAATAAAATAAAACCTCTTTTCCTTGGAATTCAAAGCCCTCCAAAATCTGACTCCAGCCTCCTTTTACAATTTTCTCCCATTGTTCCTCTACAACGTACATGAGCCTTTGGCTCCAAACTGATTTACTCATTGTCTTCCTCTCCCATACAAATTGCCAGAAACTTTTCTTGCGTCTGCCCACCAGTTCCCGTAATTACATTGCATCTCTATTTCAGTATTTCCCAAACATTGCCTCATGGACTGGCTGCATGGAATCACATGATGAACCCTTTTAAAAATTTCAAACGCCCAATTCCTACTCCTCAGAAAGTCTTATCCAATAGATTTGAGGTGAGGCTTGGGAATCGTTACTTTAACAGCTTCCATTTAGCGACACATTTCTTTCAAAGCCAAAGAGAAATTCAAGTTTTTCCATAATGTTTTACAATTTTCTAATCTGTCATCTTCCATTTTACTTTAAGAACACACTGCTATACTATGAATTAGCAATCACCTCTATTCTTCTATTGTTCCTCAATTTTAGCCTATTTTTTTTCATCTAAATTACAAACTGTTCGAGATTATCTTAAAATTCTGCAAATCCCTAGTACTTAGTATAAGGCTTTGTACTTGGCAGGCTCTCATTAAATGCTGAAGTGTAGATAGAATAATACATAAATCCCATATTAACTAGTGTGTCATATTATAAATCAGCAAATATAAATCAGTAATATTCCAGGGTTAAAGAATTAATGAGTGTCTTAATCATACTAAACATCAGAAGAACCTAAGGGTAAAGATTGATTAAACTGAAGTATTTGTTAAATTTCCTTTTAATTTTCGTTACATTTTTTGAGTTTAATTACATAAGAAGCACAAAATTCCATAGTTAATTCAAACTGTAGTTCATCTCAGATTATATTTTATGATGCCAACTCAAAAAAGTTGAGAGATTCCAAACATCTCTAGTTATCTAACCAGTTATAGGTTTTCTTTTTTGGTTTTGGCTAAACCTCTCTTGAACCTATTTATATTTTTAGCATGCAGTACTTGTGTGTGTAACAACTTCCATATGTTTTCTGTTTGCTGTGTAATATAGCACATCTATTTTTCTGTCTTGCTCCTAGCACATCAAGGCTTTAAGTACATGCTAGTTCTAATACTTCATGACCTGACTAGCAAGTCTCTATTCTGCTTATCCACGTTGTTATGATTTTATAGACATTGAATATAGCCCATCTTAATATTCATCTTAATAAACATTTATTTTTCTAGATCATAGCCCAAATTTTTTAGCCTATGCCATGGATGTCTTATATCATTCATTCATTCATTCTAGTTCTAGGATGCTTCCATTGTACTGTGTAGTCCTTATTAGTGCTAAGCAAAGAGGACGACATCTGTATTCCAGACGTAGATATACCATGTTTACACAGAACTATTATAATATGTCCTGTTTTATGTCTTACTTTCTTCCCGATGATGCCCATTACTTTACTGGTCTTTTGGGTACAAGTACACATATCTTTAGGGAAAACATCCACAGTGATTTTTTTTTTTTTTTTTTTTTTTTTTTTTTTGTGGTACGCGGGCCTCTCACTGTTGTGGCCTCTCCCATTGCGGTGCACAGGCTCCGGACGCACAGGCCCAGCGGCCATGGCCCACGGGCCCAGCCGCTCCGCGCCATGTGGGATCTTCCCAGACCGGGGCACGAACCCATGTCCCCTGCATCGGCAGGCGGACTCTCAACCACTGCGCCACCAGGGAAGCCCCAGAGTGATTTCTTGATGCTTTTTTTGGTGAGGAAGTTACTGTTCGGAGCCCTTTATCATATAAATATAAATTAAATTTTACTGAAAATTATAAGCTCATCTGCCAGTTTTCTGCTTACCTATGTACATATGTTCTCTCTTGCAGAATTTTATCATCATTAGCTTATTTTACTAATTTAAAGATGTTAGCATGATCTGCAAACTTGGAATTTTCACCATATATTCTCACTGTTAGAAAATGTTGACTAAGTTGGATCATTTTACTGATCCCTGAGGAATCTCACTGTTATATATTTTCAAAGTATTCATTCAGACTAATTCTTTATTTTGAATTTGTTCCTTTTTCTTTAACCAGTGATTCTCAGAATGATGGGCTGGGAGTTGGGGTTGGAGCAGGCGTTGTTGAGCAAAGAACATCCTTCAGGGAAAAAGGTTTCAGAATTACTGGGAATTTTTTAAACCGCACACATTTCATGGAGATTCTAATACTTCCTCCCCATCCTTGAAAAGCCATGTTCTACCCAACCCATCCCTTATGGGACTTATCACTGTAATTAGCCAATGATACTGATAAAAGTATTCTCTATACAACAGGTATTTGAGGGTGAACAAAGTTCACAATCTATTCAAAGACAGGTTTTAAAAAGTATCTCCCCAGGGCTTCCCTGGTGGCGCAGTGGTTGGGAGTCCGCCTGCCGATGCGAGGGACGCGGGTTTGTGCCCCTGTCCAGGAGGATCCCACGTGTCGCGGAGCGGCTGGGCCCGTGGGCCGTGGCCACTGGGCCTGCGTGTCCGGGGCCTGTGCTCCACGGCGGGAGGGCCACAACAGTGAGAGGTCCGCGTACCGCAAAAAAAAAAAAAAAAGTATCTCCCCAATAAAAAGGATCAGCTTTGTCTTAGCATCATAATAGTAACTTCTTTTTTAAAAAAAACTTGTGTTTTGAACCACGTCAGATAATTTTGAAGATCAACAAAATGATGTCGACATGCTTATTTCCTCAGAGAGCTATAGTAAATAGGCACAATTTTCCCCTTACAGAAACTGTCTTGCCTTTCCTCAACATCTATTCTACAAACATCATAATATTTTGTAGCAACATAGTAATGAGATAGGGCAAATTAGGCAAAGGAACTATATGAGAAAAACACAAAGTATAAACTACAGTGGCATTTTGGGGTTAGTTTGCTGTGCTTGTAGCATATACAAGGTGGACTGTCAAGAGAAAAAACAATAAATATAACAAGGGCCAGATCATGAAGAACCTTATGTGGCTAGTTGAGTTTGGGTTTTTATTCTGTAGGTGATGGGGAGCCACTGAATGCCTTAGAAAGATGCTTCTATTCATAGTGTAGGAGATGGATTGCCAAGAGGCAAGACCAGTGAAGAGATGACAGCTCTGGTCTAGACAAAAGCTGATGAAGGCCTGCTCCAAGGCAAGGGTGATAGAGGTTGGGGATTGGAGGTGAGTGTACTTGTTTCCTCAATACATTACACTTGCATAAATGGTTAATACAGATTCTCAATCCTATTTTGAGTGATTTAAGACATAACCTCTTAAAAGACCTCAAAGTATTGTTGATACTTAGAGAATCCAATAATGTTATAGCTACTACAGCACAGCTCCAGTATGCCAAAACTGAATGTTTAACTGCCCAAGTTAGGGCCTAAATAAGAAAATTTTATTACTTGTTTTGAATGTAAGATCAAGTTTATAACGTATCAATAACCTTCTAGAATAGTCATCCCCTTTGTATATTCCAAAATCTTCACTAGTCTAAGCTACATTCATATTATGATATCTCACTTGTTTATCTTTCAAAGTTGTGTTTTAACTTAATTGGAAGCAAAATAAATTAAACAGGAGAAGGAGGAGAGAGCAGTCATAATCTGTGGATAAAGGTAAGTTAGCTTTCCTTCTCCTGGTAAGAGTCACTGTGACCTGCCTTTACCTTCCTTCCCGTGCTTTCCAGTTGTATGCCACTGAGAGTGGATCACACACGAGGAATTAGGAGATACCGAGAATAGAATAGAATGATGAGAGAGTTGTAAGCTATATTTGCCCATGCTAGAAAAGAGAACTGTGGGACTAGATTAAAGATATTTCTGGATGAAAGCTGGATCTCTAGGCAGTGTAAGGAAAAAAGGGATTGCAGAACAACCCCATATTAAGAAACCTCATTTGAGAACATCTAAATTTAGTAGACATATATGTTAGGAGCTTACTATTCATCCTGCAAAATACTTTCTTTGGAAAGGATTTCTGGCAAGATATTTTAAATAATAGGATCCTTTTTTATGCATTCAGATGTGATTAGGTATAAAAAACACAATCAATTTTTCAAAGTTATGTCTATTATATAAATCAGGGTACCTATTAACCATATACAGATAGTGAACTCTCAGCTGTTTAAGTTAAATCGATATAATTAGCATAAGGAAATTCAGCTCAGTTTTCTGTGATAACTCTTCTGTGATGATGTTTTAATTGAATATCAAATTTTTTCCTTAAAAAAATCAGGATTGTCCTTACTTTTTGATGCCTTGAGAATATGTGTACTCTATCTGCACTACCTAGATGCACAGTGTACAGACTAATCTAGCCAATGTATTGCAGGGATCAACCCCATATGATCAAGTTAAACAGAAGTGCATGGTTCTTTCACAGAGAGACAAGACATCTAGTACTAAGTGTGGAGAAGTGCCAGAGCATGAAGTATGCAGTTTTTCAAATCAGCTAAAGTTTGCATTGAAAAATAGACCTGATGTCAAATAAGCCACTGCTCTTTTTATAACTGTAGTAATGATCAAGGAGTATGTCTATTTAATAGTTTTCAGATCAAAATAAAATGAAGCAAAGTTTTGACTGTGTACCTGCCCTATGTCTAGAAATGTACATGGATCCATTGTGTAGAGTGTGGGAAACACACAAAAAAATAAGTTGATAGCTCTCTGTCTTTGAGAAATGAATTGTCTTTGGGAAATAAAGAGACCTACAATTAACCCACATGCCAAGAAAGACTTTCAGTGGCAAAGTAGTAAAGAAGAGAAAAGATCAGTGTCAGTAGTCCAGTAAGGAAGGACTTCTGCAGACAGGACAGCCTTGAAGAAGTCCCATCAGGATGGGAAATACTTGAATCAGGGAGAAACAGACTAGAAGGAAATAGACTAAGACAAATGGCAGAGGTAGGGCAAGGGCAGTGTGTGTGGGGGAAAGCTGGCCTCCCTAGATTAAATAGCGTTTCTCCTTTGTGGTATGTGGATGCCAGCTATCCACACTGGACTCTGACATAGTAGAATTTGCCTTGGACAGAATTCCTTCAAGAAAGAAAAACTAAAAACAAAATCAAACAATTTATTAAAAACAAGCAAAACAAAAAAGAAACACACAACTCTCTTCTTTGATATTTACTTAACACACAAAGACCATACAGCTTTGACCTCTAATATGTCTCTGCTCAGTACAGGAAATTATATTGCCAAGACAGAGAAGCTGCACAATTTTTACAAGTGCTAGAGGGGTTCCAGAATTGTTTAATCATTAATATACATGACTGTGGTTTTTTTTTAAGACTATAATGAGTACAATGTGTGGGGGTTAAAATATTTGTTTTATGACTTGGCTGTTGTTAGAACATTTTTGGAATTCGCTAATACTCCCACCTCGAATACTTGGTAATAATTGCCTAGACTGTGAAGAAATGTCAAAATATAAGTAGTAAAAACAAAGGAATCCTGGTACTACTGATTTAGAATTTGAGCTAATTTGAGTACATGTGTTCCAGACCCTGCAATGCAGTCAGAGATTATATGTGGACACCCAGTACCTACCCAAAACATGTAAATTATATTTCATTCCACTAAAAATCAAACTTCACCTTTCATAAGCATAACTACATGTGTCTCGGCATATTGTTATCCGTGTGTGTATCAGTGATTATGTATGATGTAACTAAGTGAGCAGTTTATCCATGTCTAGGCGCAATGAGTTTTGGGGGCTTTTTTTGGCGGGGGGCAGGAGACCTTCAGAAGTAACTTCAGTAGGTACCAGGGAAAGGAAATCGCTTTACTTCCTCTCTTCAGAGTCCAGGGCCTGCCTCTTGCATGATGCTTGATGTTTGGGTCTGACTTTCCATGTACAGGTTGCCATAGCACTAACAAAATGTGAAGTCTGTTTTTGGTAGAGACACACGCGTCAGTGGTGAGGTATGGTGCCAAGGGAGGAAGGTGATAGTTGTGGAAACTTCTGCAGGCAGTGGGTGTGCTGGTAAATATCTAACAACTGTCTCTCCAGAAGTAAAGAACAGGGTCTGATTTGTAGTCTTTGCCAATTTCCATGGTGTAAATACTCCCACATGTCCAATTTCATACCCTTATCAGGCTACCAACATGGTTTAAGAGATAAATGTGGGGTCGGAAAAAGATGCACACTGTTGGCTCTCAGGAGCCAAGGTGGGCTGGCTCCAGGGCACTACTGCCTTCAGGCTTCAGGCACAGTTCATGCTGTGAACCATAGCCTGGCCTTGGTCCCTGAAAATGTGTAAGATCATTTTTTTAAAGCATAAAATAATAATATACAGTATTATACAAATATTAGTTGTAACTATGCTCCATATCCTATGAATTTACATAAGAAAAAAATTTACAAAATAATTAAAGCAGTGTAAAAGAAAACAAGAGGACTCTAAGGTATACTAATTAAAGATATAGGAAACTGTAGCCCCTTTATCAGATGGAAAAGGAGAAGCATTAAATATGATGCTGAAATGCAGGTTAATTTTTTAAAATCACTTTTCACTCTTCTATCTCAAAAAAAAAAAAAAAAGAAAACCACACTACAAGAATGTACAACACGTGGATGAGGAGGTTCAGAAAATGCACTAAATAGATGTACTAATAATGGGTATTCTAGTTCTAAAAGAGTTTTTGAGTTTTGAGTTTTGAGTTTTCAGTTTAATATATATAACTGAATCACTGTGCTGTACACCTGAAACTAACACAACTTTGTAAATCAACTCTACTTCAATAAAAATAAATAAAAAAGAAACTTCCCAGGAAACTTATAAGATACTCTGTAATGTTTGTATCCATATCACCAAAGAAGGACAGGACATGGTTAAGTATTAGTTACAAGAGAGTAGTCTTTAAAAATAAAAAATAGGAAATAAGGATAGTCAAAGGAATTGTCTTACTGAACTGGATAGCAGGTCAATATTTTTACAATCAGTGGTAACTTTTATCAAATAGCTTAATAAAAATAAATTGATTACTTATAATTAAAGAGCAGATGTTGGGCAGCCTAGTAAAAAAAATAAACAAAATACTTGTGCAGGAAAAAAGCTTTGAATTTATCTGTAAGGCTTATTTTTTTGTTTATTAATTAAATTTTTAGAATAAATTTTTTAAAGACAAAATTTTAGGAACTTCAAAAGTATCCACAACTGTAACTAATCCCATTGCTTTTATGAAACATTATCATGAAGTTGATTTTGAGTTTTGTTGTCTGGGGCATTACATTTTCACTTTGTATGAGAGTCAGAAAGTATGGGAACATAAAGTTCACTCTGATTTCTATAAAGACAAGAGCTTGGCAATGGTAAAAAGCAATTTCTAGTCATCGTGTTCTTAAAGAGTTTTTTCTAGTGAGTATTATTTTAAAATGCATGAAGTGTGTTGAATCTTAAATTGGGAAAGAGGGAACAGGAAAATCTTGGATGAAAAATAATCCAAATAAAACTGAAACTTCTAAATGATAATTAGAAACACAAGTTAACTAGGCTGAAAGTGCATGTTTATGAGTTTAAATGACCTTTAAATATGACTCAAAGCCAAATAATAGCTTATTTGTGGATTATGACTATTTAAATGTCCTATTTTCTTTTATTCTTTTTGCCCAGGGAGTTAACAGTTTATGTTAGTAATTATAAATACCTTGACTTATTCATCTTATCAATCTGAAGTCCTACCTTAGCACCTTTCACTAAATTTTCAGAAAATCTTTACATGTTTTATCTCATTTGCTCTTCCCAACAGCACTTTTGCTATGAAGTGAATATTGCAATGAAAAAAAATTAATCAAGGAAGTATTATTTAACAAAGAAAAATAATATCAGTAATAGATGTAATACGTTAAATGCTAACAGCACAAAATTAATTAGATTATTTTAATTGTTTGATTTTTTTTTTTACTATAATAAACCCTTTCCAAAAATACACCATTTAATTGAGGACTATGAAAACTCCTAGATTTCTTTAATATAATGCATTCACAACCTCTCTTAATTTTAAATAATAAATAAAGCCTCAACACTTGCCTTCTGTTTTCTAAATACTGAATTACTAATGCATTGGCAATCTATTGTCATTGGTGCCTTGGGACCACTTCAGAGATTCTGAAGAAGATCACACTCATCCTATAAACTCATTTTCCAAGTCCGCACTCTGTGGTTTCTCTCCTCTTGAAAAATGAAAATGGTAAAGTTTCTGTTGTTTGAGGAATTTTGACAATCCATTCATTCTTATAAAACTATTGTTTGATAGTGTCTGGCCTTACATTTAGGTATTTAATCCATTTTGAGTTTATTTTTGTGTATGGTGTTAGGGCGTGTTCTAATTTCATTCTTGTACATGTGGCTGTCCAGTTTTCCCAGCACATTTTGCTAAATGAAGCAACTGACAAAGGATTAATCTCCAAAATTTACAAGCAGCTCATGCAGCTCAATATTAGAAAAACAAACAACCCAATCCGAAAATGGGCAGAAGACCTAAATAGACATTTCTCCAAAGACGACATAAAGATGGCCAAGAAGCATGTGAAAAGCTGCTCAACATCGCTAATTATTAGAGAAATGCAAATCAAAACTACAATGAGGTGTCATCTCCCACCAGTTAGACTGGGCATCATCAGAAAATCTACAAACAACAAATGCTGGAGAAGGTGTGAGAAAAAGGAACCCTCTTGCACTGTTGGTGGGAATGTAAATTGATACAGCCACTATGGAGAACAGTATGGAGGTTCCTTAAACAACCAATAGCCAGGACAAGGAAGCAACCTAAGTGTCCATCGACAGATGAACGGATAAAGAAGATGTGGCACATATATACAATGGAATATTACTCAGCCATACAAAGAAACGAAATTGAGTTACTTGTAGTGAGGTGGATGGACCTAGGGTCTGTCATACAGAGTGAAGTAAGTCAGAAAGAGAAAAACAAATACCGTATGCTAACACGTGTATATGGAATCTAAAAAAAAAAAAATGGTCATGAAGAACCTAGGGGCAAGATGAGAATAAAGATGCAGACCTACTAGAGAATGGACTTGAGGACACGGGGCGGGGAAGGGTAAGCTGGGACAAAGTGAGAGAGTGGCATGGACATATATACACTACTAAATGTAAAATAGATAGCTAGTAGGGAGCAGCCGCATAGCACAGGGAGATCAGCTCGGTGCTTTGTGACCACCTAGAGGGGTGGGATAGGGAGGGTGGGAGGGAGGGAGACGCAAGAGGGAAGAGATATGGAGGTATATGTATATGTATAACTGATTCACTTTGTTATAAAGAAGAAACTAATACACCATTGTAAAGCAATTATACTCCAAGAAAGATGTTAAAAAAAAACTTGTTATAGGTTTTTAAAAATTGACACAATTAGTAATATTTTACCAAATTTCAAGTTTAATTCTCTTGATTTTCGTGTTTTATTTAACAGCATCACAATTTTCCAAATCATCCAGTTTATAAATGTAAATGCTTTTTAAAAAATTCTTATTTCTCATCTGCCGCATTTAATTACCACTTTCTACGAATTTCATCTATGGGATAGTTTGCCCATTTTTTCCATTTCTATTACCAACACCATTGTTACCGCACTTGGAATGTTATAGTAGTAACCGAACTCTCTCTCTTACCCTACTCATTCCCCACTCCAATTCACCCAATAAACGGCTTCCTGCTTTCCTAAAGAAATGACACTGTTTATAAGTTTTTAATAATTCCCCATGATCTGTGAAATGAAATGCAAAGTCCTTGCCTTGCATTACAGTCTTCATATTTCAGTACCATGGTGTAGTGGTAAAAACAATATTGGCTTTGGGACATGGCTTTAAATCTGGATTCCTCTAATCAATAGCTCTGTGCTCTTAGCAAGGTAACTAACTTTTCCAATTCTGAGTTTTCTTCCCTGAAATATAGGGACAATCCTATCAATTTTTAAAATTAGATTAAGTTACATGTAATACACTTAATGCAGTGCCAAACACATTGTGAGAAGTCATATATCCTTTTCCAATCTTATCACCCATCAACAAAGTTAGACTGCCACTGATCCTCACAACTCTAAATCTTTTGCTCACTCGGAGTACAAAGTGACCTTCTACCCAATGTTCGTGTGTCAACATTTTGTTCATCTCTCAAAGCTAAGCTCAGGTGCTTGATCCTCCCCCATTTTGCCCTTTTCAGAAATTCTGAAAATATATCTCTCACTCCTTTGAGAAAGAACACTTATATTATCCTGCCTTATTTTAGAGTTACTTGTGTAGTTATGTTATCTTTCCTTTTAGAGCATTAACTTCTTGAGGTGGGAGAAGCCAGCCATATGTATATAAATGCTTGCACATGGTAGAAATGCTACATTTGTGAATGAATGGGAATATAATTTTTGAGAAATTTTACTCCAAACATGTTACCTATGCAGCATTACATTTTACATTAACCTTTCTTAACCCTGTCAAGTAATTTTAATTGGCAGAAACAACCTGTCATGTAAGATGCTGTCCAGCTGCTTTCTCTTTCCATTATTTCTTTCAACTTTGCAATATAATTCTCTACTTCTTACTTCTTTCACAAAGGGTGCTGTTATGATCATCAAACACATTATGGGAATTTTGGTAATAATTTGGGTCTCAGAGTGAAATAGGGTAAAAAGTAAAACTCTGAAAAATTAACTCTAGAATATAATGTGTCTGGAATAAGAACTGAAAAAATCTCAATAAAAGGTGATTAACAAAAATAGAATTCTCTAATATGGAGTCTAGACTTACTTTAAAATTTTAGAATGTCTCTTGAGAGTAGTTATAAAAGGCAGAAACACATTAAAACGTGTAACAGCATGTTGAGCCAGGCCTTATTTATGTTAATGGAAGCTCTTCCAGAGTTTTCCTGATACTCCCCTTCACAACATAATTCCCATTCCAGAGCAGTTTCCAACACATTTTTAGTTGTACAGTGAAAATTGAAGAAGCATATTTCTGGGTACCAAAAGAAAAGAATAAAGCTGTGCTTTAATAATACCCAACAGTGAAATGGTGGCATACTTGAGACAAACTGAAAATTTTCCGCTGTGGACTATACCCAAAGTAGAGCAGTTTTCCTGAGTGTATTTTCTTACTTCTCCTACTTTGAGGAAGAAAATGGCATGCATATCTACTTAAAACACCAAAAGCATTTATTTTTCTAAACACTGCCATTTAAAATGTATATGTGTAGAAGTAAGAGATGTTTGGTAAGAAATTAAGTTGTTAAAATATTTCTTACAGGACTTTTCTATAAATTCTTTTTATAACTGATCGTGGGTCTAACCATAAATTCAGTAAAAAAAAAAATTTGTCTTATATATCTCAGAGTGCTGCATTTAAGCACTTATATGGTATGGCAAGCACTAACTGCTTTACCATGCACTTACTACATTTGCATTACTTAAGAGAATACAGAAATTGTTTTGAAAAATACTGGCTTTTGATGCACTTTTTTTGCACATGGTGTTCATCAAAAAATAGATATTTAATAAATGAAATAAACATAGAAATATAGGTTGACTTTGTTTTTCAAGCTAGATGAATTCATGATAAGTATAACCTCTATACATTAGGGATACCATGTCGGCCTAGTTAACCTGTATTCAGCACCTAGCACAGTAATGACACATCGATGAACAGGAATGTCACCTAGACTTAAGGTGCTTAAGCTTTCACATACATACAAATCACCTGAGAAACCTAATAACAGAGACTTTGACTTAGTGGATGAGGATTGAGACATAGGGAACATACTTTTAACAAGTAAAATGGGTGACCCTAATACAGATGGTCCCCAAACTACAGTTTAAATTGTACTGCTCTGTAGGGGCACGGTCCTTGCTTTCTATCCCAGCTCTTTAAAAATCCCTGGAATTGGCTGATGGAGGATGATGAGGCTGAAGGCCTGTATAGAGTGCTTTAGGAGTACAGTTGTTGTGGGAATATCTAGATCTTCAAGATCTCATCTCTATTAAAAGTATATATAGATAAATTGAGTGGAGCCAATACTCTCATTAATAGGGAATTTCACAGAA
Source organism: Physeter macrocephalus (assembly GCF_002837175.3). Taxonomy (NCBI): domain Eukaryota; kingdom Metazoa; phylum Chordata; class Mammalia; order Artiodactyla; family Physeteridae; genus Physeter; species Physeter macrocephalus. The sequence goes on from NC_041224.1 coordinate 89,444,687, forward strand.
GAATTGAATTTATTTGAGGATATGCTGATAAGTAAATATATTCTATATACAAAGCAGGAACTCAATAAATATTGGCTATCATTACTATTACCAGGATTTTTACATAGGTTAATATTTGTGTTTCTTCCCCCACTCTATCTGTATATACTGTTTTCTGGGGATTCAACTGGAAATGGGAAAAAGGGGAGGAAATACTACATGGGAGAGACCTCACAAGTAGTGTACCTTTGGGTGATCTGTGATATGTTTCAGCGGTTTTGAGGCAATGTATTTAGTCCTTATTTCTGAGGATAACATGCTAATTCTACTTCAGTGTGACATGCTGGCATGAACTCTTTTTTTTTGTTTGTTTTTGTAAAAGTGTACCCTAGATATATTTTGTCTCCTTACTCAATAGACAAAGAAAGGGAGAAAGATCAGCCAATGGAAGTACACAGAACTGTGAAAAACCCTGGTGTATTTGAGTCACGGCAAGCAGCAGTGAATAACTAGAACAAAAGAAAGAGGGGAATAGCAAGTGAGGTTGGAGCTGGATGTTTGAATTTGATCCTGTAGGCATTGTAAAACCATCAAATTGTGCACATTATAAGTAGGAATATAGTAATCAAATTTGGTTTTAGAAAGACACATAGTGACAATCTGAAGGATGGATTCTAAGCTGAGAAAATGGAACAATGTAAATTATTTAAGAGATTAGTGCAATGAACTGTTGTAAGGGGTGGTGGGTGTTGGTAGTGATGAGAGCCTTAACTAAATGAGTTTCAATGGGAATGGCTTGGTAGTGGAAGAAGAGGGGAAAAGGGAAGGAATTAGTGTTTACTGATAATCGCCTGTTATATATACATTATATAGTTTAAACTTTGTACAGCTCATTTTTCAAGTGAAGAATTGAGGCTTGAGAACATTAAATTTACAGCTCTAAATTATACATGAACTATGGTTAAAGTAGAATTTCAAACCAAGGCCTGTGTGACACATCTTTTTTATTATACCACACTGCCTCTCCAGCCATATCAATTTCCTAGGAGATCTGAGGATCCAATCTGAGAAATACTTAAGCAGTAGGAGGACACAGTGACTGAAAATGAGAGTTAAAGGAGAGGAAGAATGCAGGGCTTCCAGCTAGGTCAACTGAGTGGATGATGGCATAACTCATATGTAAGTAATAGAAGACAAGAGCAGGTTTGAGGAAGATTATGTGTTCATTCGGGAACATAGTGAACTTGAAGTGCCTGGAGGCTCTCAGGAGAATTATCTAGTAACCATTTAGATATATGGACCAAGAGCTCAAGAAAAGAAAGAGGGATGGAATTTCAGATTTCCGGATAATCAATATATGGGTCATAAGCAAAGTCACGGGTATAGATACAATCACTCAGGACTATATGAATAGAAAAAGACAATTACCATAATACAGAATATAAAATGGGGACCAAGCATGCTATAACTTTTCATGTACCTGGATGCAGTATTTTAGGATGATTATCCAAGATTGTTTATAAAAACCACATTTCCAGTTTTAAGAGACAGGAGAAAAATCAGCATTATATTAACAGCACAATTTTTAACAAGAGCAACATTTTAATGAATTTGTACCATCTGGAAGGAAAACCAGTTTAAAGTGATAAAAATCCTGACTTTAGTATATTTAAAATATATTTTTAATTTAGTTTTGTCTTCTTTTTGTCCATATCACAGTAAGTTAGGCATTTAAAAGTCAACATTTATTGGGTGCTTATATATATTATACCCTTTGCAGTGCTTAACATATAGTCATTTTTTTAATACCCTAATAATCCTGTAAATTAGATATTATTATCTCTGTTACTCTAATGAAGAAGAAACCAAGATTCAGAGAGATTATGTAATTTTCCCATGGCTAATAATGTTTGTGTCTTAGCTTGGATTTGCATCCAAACTAGGATCTCTTTATTATACTTCCTAAAAGATCATATCCAAGAAGCTCTCTTTAATGTAGTTGCTATTTGAAAAAATAATGGCCTGGAACTGCATGATAATTCTATGTAGACATTTCCCTCAAGTGACAGAAAATAATATTTTGGTTTCTCTAATAGCTTATTTTCACTTATTTATTTGTTTACCAAACATCCTTTTTCACAGATAGTATAGAAGTAAATGTCAACTAGGGTTCATTTTAATTTTCACGTATCTGAATTAGTAAGGTAGCTAATGTTCAAAACTCTGACTAGTATTATCAAATCAAATTTTGAATCTATGTCAGGTAGTAAAGTAAGATATCATATTGCCAGAAAATTTTGTCAAATACATTTTTTCTCTAATTATTAAACCCAGTCTCTAAAATTCTGAAAGAATCCTGGATTCTGGGCTCTTGAACCACAGTTGCAAATGGAAGAACTACTTATAAAATAAGTCATTGCCTAAGAGATTGCAAATATGTCTTAGTTTGTTCTCCTAGGCAAAGGATTTACTGAATTTCTATTGACTGATATTTAAGTATGACTTGAAAAACTTGGTCAGCAAATAATTTTAAATTGGTGCGTTAATAGCATAGACTGATGATGGTGTCACATCAAGTTATCTCCAAACTTATCAAGCTTATCAAGTTATATACACTGAATATGTACATGTTTTTCTATGTCAGTCATGCCTCAATAAAGTGATTTTTAAAAATTAGGAGTATCAATACTCAATAAGGCCTTCAAAGCTAGAAGATATTTTTCATGATTTGAGATATACTTAAAAATTAAACTTAGGTTGGGCTTATGATTGTGTTTCATTTCACATTCACTCAGAATATCAATGTAAAGGAATCTATTGGATATTCAGTACAGATAAAGGTGAATTGTAGAAGAGACATAACAGGATGTGGGAAAAAATTACAACATAAAGACTAAAATTTCAGTAAAATTAAGATTTCAGAATTTATATAGTTATAGTTGACATACATAGTGCATATAGTTGTTATGGTTATAGTTATGCAGTGGTTCAGCCTTTGAAAATTTTATTAAACTTTATTTCCAACAGTGAATAGACTTCTGTCTAATTTTACTGTTGCATAAAAAACATTTACTATTTACTTGTTTCAACACTTCACAGAAAAAAAAATAACTTCATCCCTGTAATACTAATTTTGTGCCTAATAATACTTTTTAAATTTTTATAATTTATTCTCTCACAAAATATTAGGTTCTTTGATATATAAGTATATTAAGACATTATTATTTTCAATGTTAGATAATTATGGTAGCTGTCAAAATTTTAATAGAAATTGGCAAAATCTAAATTGCTTAGAATTCAATGAGGTAATATGCATTTCACGTATAAGTAGCCACATTCTTAGTTAGTATTTTAGAATCAAACACATGTAAATTTTACAGAAAATTGTTTTCTGATATAATTTTTCTAGGTCATAGGATTTATATCTGACTCGAAATTTTGGTGGGATTAAACTGTCTCTTAAAAAACAATTTTGTAGAAGTTGAATTTTTCCCCCCACATGTAGATGGCACTGAACAGGACAATACATTTTCTTGGTCCATTCAGAAAAGTTGATTATCTGTAGACGTGCTAACTACATGTCTAGACTAGTTGTATTTTCCAAACAGGCTCAGTCCACATGTGAGAAAGAATAACTAGGCAGCTCCAGAGAACCTAAGCTATCCAATTGCCTGTAACAAATTTTACAGAAAAATAAGATGAGATTCATTTTCAAATGCTTTATTATAACAAGTTCAACTTAACAAATGTTTGGTTGAATTGGATTTAAAGATCAAGAAAGTAATTGAAAACCTATGGTGTGGGAATCAAGAGGCATAAGGAAAGTTTTTCTCCAAAACACAGATTTTATCCATACTCTTGCTTGCTTCATCCCTGAAATTGTACCATCGGAAACTAATTGCTCTACATTAAACATCATATCCCCAGGGGCCACAACTAAACTAAGGGCAAATATTCCTGAGGAAGTTTACACATTGAGCTATTAGCCATTATAACATCAATTTATAAGATTGATTTCTAATGGCATGGTTGGCTGAGGCGGGGGGGGGCCTTGAAAAAATGGCATTCAGGAAAGTCTTGAAGGATCAGAGCAAGGGAAAGAAATCTGTAACAACATAACCAGAGACAAAGGCCCAGAGCAAGGAGCTCTGGATAGTCAGGAGCGCAATGAATGTTCCAGGATTTGGAGGAAAGAGATAGCCTGTAATAAGAGAAAACTGGTGAAATATGATAAGGAGAGCAATGAACATACACTTCATCAGTTACTCAGTTAATGTCTCCTGTCAGCTCTGAGTCTTGACGTATACACTAAATTCACTTGGTATTCTAATTCTATTACGGGTTTCTTTCTAGTGAATTGCCCTCTAAGAAGGCACATAAATCCTACAACTTTATGTTTTTCATTTGTTTCTCATATGGACTTATACAACTTTGGCACGTGCATTGCTGTTCCTCTCCCTATGGGTCCATGCAACTATATTTGCATGAATGTGCAATGTCACGGTCTAGTTTGTGATTGAGCATGACATTGTCCTCTTTTCATAAGTCTGTGATGTGTTTCTTCCATGTGTTTCTAAAAGCCTGTTTCCCAACTCAAGAATTATAATACTCAAAATGCCCAGGATGACAATATCTCTAAAGTTAAGTAATCCCAAGGAGTATCTGCCCTCTTCACATGTAACTTTTTTTTTTAAATAATTGACTAGAATGTTGAGATGAAGCCAACAAGATACAGTTTAAGAAAGATAGTGTCAAGGTGCTATAAATACAGGTTCTAAACAGCAATTGCACAAGTACAGAAGCAGAGCAGACCTGATTTGGCAACAAGTCATTTGAAAGAGATGTGGAACTTTTAGTACACAAGCTTAAAATGAGCCAACAGTATAGTACATCTGCTCCAAAATATATTAATTGCAAACTTTGGCTGCCTTAATAGAAGTTTAGTGTTGCTGAGGAAGCAGTTGTCCTGCTGTTCTTGGCCTCACCCTGCTCAGTTTGGAGCATTGTGTTCTGGGTACCTCATTTTAGATGATGTCCCTAGAGGGCTAATGGATGGTAAGAGGTTAGGAAATTGCATTTAAAGGTAATGGTTGAGGGAATTTACATTGTTTAGCCTAGAAAAGATAAGCTTAAATAGAAATATAACTCTCTTTATATACTAATATCACTGTCTCATAGAGAGTAAGATTTAGAGGTAAAGGAGTAAAAAACATTTACTAATTCATGGTCTTATTTTAGATGATGGATAGATCTATTTCATGGTAGTTATATTCCATACAGAAATAAGTAGCAATAAGTATTAGAAGCTCACTATGAGCATGTGTAGATGGAAGTTACTTAGAGTAGCAAGAAAAGGTTGGACTTGGTATTACAGTCTGACACAGTGCTGGAACGAGTAGACAATTCTCTGCAGACTGGAAGCATTATTCAAGTCTCTATTCACAGATATATCTCTTAGCCAGCCCAGCATTTTAAATAGACAAATACCACTTAAAATTGTTATGGGAGTTTTAGAGCTGAATGAGATCTAGCGATCACCTGGTTTAATCTTATAAAGAATAGAGGCTGAGAAAAATTAAACAATTTGCAGTGTTCCTAATACAAGTCACAGGTAGATCAGGAGCCAAAACTCTGGCCTACCGATTCCTAGTTCAGGTGTCAAGTTTGTTCATTACGCTAGCTAAGTAATTATTTAAATGATATTAGGGGCGTCATTTCCTCTTTGTTGTATAAAATATTAGTTCTAGAAATTCCTCACTTATTTTGAAGTCATTTACCAAACCACTTCAATTATAGAAAGTATAACCAGAAAGTAAGCATAAAGCCTTGTAAAGCACAAAAATAGAAGTCCTAAAAACTTGCAAACTAAACTCATTAACTCTATGCATATTTGAAGCCTCACTCAGGTTGTTTATTCAGACATTAGTTCTATTCAGAGTTACTCAATCCTTCTGATCCTTTATTTACTCATTCTTAAAAGAAAAATAATAATTCCTGTTTCATTCAGTTATTTTGAAGATTAAATTAGCTGTCACATGTGACTTGCTTAGCTTTGTGCCTTACACACAGAAGAGTTCCAAAAATGTCAGGCATTATTACTCTTCACTAGTCATGTATTGAAGATGTGATATGGTGCTCCTGGCTTCTACAAGAGAAAAGGAATGGACCTATCTAAAAAGGTCCAGAACCAAGTGAGAATCTATAACTAGTTTGTGGCCAGCTATCACCCTGTCCAAACAGTGGACAGTGATCTTTGCTCCTATAAGCCAGAAATGGAAGTACCTTCTAGCCTCAAAATTACTCTACAAAACAGAGATCTACTCATAGAAGAAAGATAAGAAAGGATTCAGGTCTAGCCTAATCCTTACACCACCCTGTCCCTTGTTTCTTGAAGTAGCTTTTGAATATTTACCAACTGTCCCTCCCCCCAAATACATATACACATTCCTAAACCTAAAATTAATTCATACAAAGTCTGTGACCTCATATTGGTATGGCAGTATACCTCAGGAAAAAATGTCTGCACAATGCATAGGCCATATGTTTTATTTATTTAACCACAACTGAGCCTATTATTTTGCTATGGTAAAATTATAGGGAAATTATATATTGGTCACGGGTGAAATGATTTAATTCAAAGAGCAACATCAAACTTGTGAAAAATTAACAATAATATTTTGAAAAGTTATAGCTGTTTTTTTATTTTCTAAGCTACTTTCCAAAGCATGTCTTTTTTATTTCCAAAAGGCTTTTTCCCATATCACTTTTTCAGAATGTGTTATTCTGTACATGGTTACAGTGGAATAGGCACTGCCTTGGAATGCCAGAGCAATGGATGGATTCTGATCCTGGCTCTGCCACCAATGACCTTAAGCAAGAGGGAGGGAGACGCAAGAGGGAAGAGATATGGGCACATGTGTATATGTATAACTGATTCACTTTGTTATAAAGCAGAAACTAACACACCATTGTAAAGCAATTATACTCCAATAGAGATGTTAAAAAAAAAAAAAGACTGAACTTAACTATCATATTTCCCTCTGCAGCTAACTCAGACTCTTCAATGGTTTGAATTCTTATTGTTTCCTTAGAAAGGAAAACCATGCTTTCCCCTCAAAGCTCTAATTTTAGTCAGATAGTATAACTTCTAAGAAAGGCACAATTACTTCTCCCATCAAACCCCCGCTTATTAGCAGCACCTCAGCAGCACTGGTTTAGTGTCATCTCTGGGATCAGACAACTTGTATTTGAATCCTGGCCTTGCCAACTACCGCCTCTCTGACCTTGGATACATTTGTTAACCACTTTGTGTCTGTGGTAGTTGTTTTGAGGGTTAAATTGATAACTGTACCTGTGAAGCACTGAGCAGAATTCTTGGCACATAATAAAGGATTTCTAAATATTACCTCATATTATTATTACTGTTATTAATTTAGTCATCCACCTACTCAGTGATTCAATGAATATTTATTAAATGCTTGTAAATCATTCTGTGCCAAGAATATGCAGTTGTAGAAAAAGTACTGCTGTTTCTTTGACTGTTGTAACTCTGACAGTCTAGATGAGAATGCAACTTAGGATGTTTTATAAAGTTTCAGATTTTAAATCCCCCATACTCCATTTTAATATTTGAAATCCTATTTTTATTACTATCTTTTAATTCTAGAGATTTTTGTAGAGGGAAAACAGACATTTTTGCAAACATTTTAATGTTTCCAGAATAATTAAAAGTTGGTTATTTAAGAACTCTTACAAGCCAGAATGATTCTGATATTAGTTACAGATAAGAGTAATTTGAGTGTGCTAAGATAAAAATCTGAAAGACCAGTTGATCTTCTAAGTCATCTAACGTCCCTGAATTCAGGCACACACACACAACACAGTGTTTAAAATAAAACTCAATATTGAGTCATTTTTAAGTTCATCTATTCATAATTCCCTCCATCTTGCATTCAGTTTTCCCATGACAAATTTCTGGATTTTTATTTACTTAGTTATATTCCTCCCCTAAGTTATCTTCCTCCACAGTCAAAGAAGAGTAACATTTTCTTTGTTCTCTTTTCTATTACCAGTGCTTGGTCCAGTGCCTGACAAGTAGTCAATAAATATTTATGGAATTCATCCATTCATCCCCTCAGGATATATTTATCGAGCACCTACTATGTTTCAGGAACAACTCTAGGTACTGGGTATATGACATAGCAGTGAACAAAACTCCTTCTCACTCTAATCAGAGAAACAGTTTACACACAAGACAAATAAAAATAATATATAGTATGTTAGTGATAAACGCTAAGGGGAAAAATAAAAGAAGTGAGGATAGGAAGGATGTGTTTGAGGAGAGGAGACAGGGAAGATCTCAGTGAAAAGATGACATTTCAGTAAAGACTAAGAAGAAGTAAGGGAGTGAACCACCCAAACATCTAGGGAAGGAAATAGTTCAGGTAGAGAAACATATAGTCAAAGGATATGATTCAGGAACTTACTTGACTTTGTCCTAGGAGCAGCAGGAGACCAGTGTGACTGAAGTAGCATAAGCAAAGGAGATAATGCTGAGAGCTGGTGGTGAGAGGTACAGCTCTTCTGGGCTTTGTAGGTCTTTGTAAAGATCTTAGATTTTACTCTGAGTAAATTGGGAAAACATTGGAGAGCTTTGAGCAGAAAGTGACATGACCTGATTTATATTTTGAAAGAACCACTCTGATTCTGTATTATGAGTAGAGTTAGGAGTGCAAAGGTGGAAGCAGGGAGACCAGGTAGAAGGCTATTGCAATCATCTAGGCAACAGACGATAGTAGCTTGGACTACAGCAGTGGAGGTGGCAAGAAGTGGTCAGGAATGGATATGTTTTGGAGATAGAGACAGTAGGATTTATTAACAGATTGAATGTATAATGTGAAAGAAAGAAGTAAGTCAGGGATGATTGCAGAGTTTGGGACCCAATTAACAGGAAGACTGGCATTGTCATTACCATTTTCAAGAGGCATGGGGGAAGGGGGCATCCTGAGTTCTGTTTTGGACATGTAAGCTTGAGAAGCCTAATAGCCACTCAGTAGAGATGAATTTATGGTCTGGAGTGCAGGAGAGAGGTCCAGGCTAGAGACATAAATTTAGTGGCCATTCACCATGAGACTAGATGAAATCATCAAGGAATGATTATAGACAGAGAAGATACGTATTATTTCTCTAAGTGTATGAAAGTGTTTTATTAGTCATGTCAATCTATTATTCATACACAGAGAAAAAGAACATGATGAAGGCCTTAACTTAAAGCAGAGGTAATTTCCCTAAATATGAGAAAGTGTTCCAACTGTTTGGGTAATATAGTACTGGAATTGATTATGAGAGTTTCCATTCTTAGAGAGCTTCAAGAAAAGGTTTGATAGTTATAGGTCTTGGATTTCTTAGACTACCGGGGGTTGGGGGAGTCTATCTCATCATATCAGAGTGTGACTGAAAGAGGAAAATGAGAGCCACATGTGTAAAAAGCAACATAGTTTATTATAATTAAATGTAAAAGTATAAATATATGCATATATGTTTATGTTCATCAAAAAATTAATATATGCTCATCAAAGAATATTTGGAAATCACTAAAAAAAGTAAAGAGAATCACCTGAACATATCACTGTTGTAATCTAATATATTTATTTTCAGTCATTTTCCTGTCCATTTTGATAAAGTTGTAATTATAAGTAGGTTTTTTAATGTGATAAATATAAATTATTCTTTTTAAATTGCTTTTAAAATTCAAGTATAGGGAATTTACTCATTCATCTTAATGAATATTTAATATGTACTTCAGTTCTATGTTGTGTCTAGTTAAAGCAAAGAAATGGAGAAAAGAAGCTAAAAGAGTTAGGGAGAAAGGAGAGAGAAAAGAAAGAGGAAGGAGAAGAAAGCAGGGAGGAAAAGGGAGTAGAAAGGAAGAGGAGACAGTAGATATGGGGAGAAAGTGAAGAGTTGGGGAAATATCAGTAGTGAGATGCCAAGGAGAAGGTTGAAAAGAAAAGGCTTAGTAATTTGTGAAAGTTCCTGAGATCATCTCCATTCATCTGGCCCTCCAACACCATAGCTGTAAACAGGAGCATAATGTGTTGCTTTGAATTTCTGCCCTTTGAACTTCAGATTAGATAATGGTTTGTTAGATAATGGTTATAGTTCTTTGTCTACTCTTCTGCCTTAAAATAACCAAAAACACTCAAATCACTAGAGCAGCCTATAAGTGGGGAAGACTTTTCTGATTGCAGAAGCCAAAGCTAAATCACTGAAAGACAAGAGCTTGTGAGTTCTACCTCTGCCTAAAATGTTAATCTGCATGGAAAGCAAAAGGCAAACCAGCTGTTTATTCAATATATTCCTCCTCTGTGAATCTTTGACTTTGTTTTCTCCATCATGTTGGTGATAATTTAGCTAAACTAGTTTGGAGTTGAGAGTAATGAAGACAAAGTCATTCCACATACAAATATTCTTATGCATTAACAGTTTTCCATGGACAGACTTCAGTTTTACCCAAATCAGCTTCCTCAATGGTTACTAATTGCTTGGAAATCTATCAATTTGCATGAAATTATCACTATTACCAGAAAATCCACCCCAAGTAAATATATCACTGATGATGAACATTTATTTTAAGCATAGTGAACATCAGTGCATTTGCTACCAAGATGTACTTAATTACAAATAAAAATGTATGTATTTCCCATCAACTTTTATATTACACACAAAATGCTAATGTGAATCATGTATCTAAATCCTGTTTTTAAAAAATTAATTTCAAAGAAACATACAAATCTAGCTATAATACTTAAGTGTAAATAAGTCACTGAAATAAAATGGCTGGTATATTTGAAAGAACTAGCCAAAATTTCAGAGGTTTCTACCGCAGTATCGGTTTATGCAGCAAGTAATAAATATGAACTTGTTTCCACAAGTACAAAATGAAAATATTCAAGAAGATTTCAGTAAATGCAGAGGCTACTAACCTGTACTAGGTCATTAAAGATAATAGGGGACTCTGAGATGCTGATCTAACCTTGAAGATGACATAATGAGGACCACTCAGTCTCCTCAGAAAGCTGTGAAATTGTCTGAGACAGGATGAGCCAACTCACTATTGCTTTTCTTTTAATTTTATAACAACTTTCTTATTCTTATAATAAGGGCCTTCAAATTTATAATATGAGAAAGACGTTTTTTATGATAATGTTAACATAGTCAACAAATGTAGAATCTTGGATGTCTGAAGAGAAATGATCTTCTATGTATGATATCATACATTTTGTTTGAATGCACTCCAGGAAAATAGATGGTGTTTCATCTTTTACTCTAAGCGTGGGCAGGGTTTCCTACTGGGCAGTATTTTATTTTGAATTAGACTACGACTTGAGGGGTAGGGGTGGAGTTTTGTTTTTTTTTTTAATTGATTTTTATTTTATTTATTTTATTTTTGTCTGTGTTGGGTCTTCGTTGTTGCACGTGGGCTTTCTCTGGTTGCGGTGAGCAGGGGCTACTCTACTCTTCGTTGCGGTGCGCAGGCTTCTCATTGCGGTGGCTTCTCTTGTTGTAGAGCACAAGCTCTAGGCATGTGGGCTTCAGTAGTTGTGGCATGGGGGCTCAGTAGTTGTGGCTTGCAGGCTCTAGAGCGCAGCCTCGGTAGTTATGGCGCAGAGGCTTAGTTGCTCCGCGGCATGTGAGATCTTCCCGGGCCAGGGATCAAACCCGTGTCCCCTGCATTGGCAGGCAGATTCTTAACCACTGTGCCACCAGGGAAGCCCTGGAGTTTCTTAAATTAACAATAGGCATTAATTTCTTTCATTGGCGCACTTAGCACATTTCCTTTTGTTTCTTATCTTGAAAACTGTAAGAAGTTTATAACTGTATGTTTTTATATCTGTAAGTGGAATGTGATATTTTTACTGCAGTTAAATTTTTTAAAGTAAATAGTTCTTCCTTCAGACAAATGTCAAAAATAGAATTCAAATTCACAAGTAGAGGAGGATATGATTTCTTGAGAAGTTGTGCTTGATTCCTTAGATTTTATTCTTAGAATATCTCAAAGAAATTTCTCTCATACTTACAAGTACTAATTACCACAGTGAATAAGATTATATTTCAAGAAAATTTTTGTATGTGACACCCCTGAAACAAAATTTGTTTACAAGAAGATTGAGAAGCTCTTGTGTTAACATATGATTTCTTTGCTAGTTGTTATATTTTTCTCTTTGACCTTTTTAATGCATCTCTGGATACCTAGCAATCTAGGTTCCAATCCTGCTCTACCACTGACTAGCTTTGCAACTTTGGCTTACTTCTTAACCTTATAGAAGCTCAAAATATATTTACCCCCTAAGCAAAGCTCCAAGTATTTTGCCAGCAACGTACAAAAAGAATTTCCTAGTTAATAGTCTCAGGTTCTTAAACTTGTCAAAAGAAATAGCAATACAATGCAAGATTATTTACAATTATTTGCCATGGACCAGGTGACTTGTCTCCATAAACTAAATACAGGGATGAATTTGTGAAAGCCTTACATCACAGTAGGAAACCACAGGCTTTCATATCTGACCTTTAGCATGATTTCATTGAGTAATTAGGATAATATTAGTCAAATCACAGTCCGTTTATCCAAGAAGACGAGGCCCCATGCCCTCTCCCTCTGGTGAGTACCCAGTTACATCTGTCAAAATCTCTGTGGACTTCAGGACTTCCAGAGCATCCCTCTGCGTTTTGTCTTTCCTTTCTTGATGTATCTGTGTATTCCTTTTCCCTCTTTCTCCTTACATCTTCCCCTGCTTCTCTTTCTCTATTTACTTCCTCACATCCGTCCTTTAATTCTATCTCCACCCCCACCGACCTTCACCCTCTTTTTCTGTTCTCCTATCTTCTCTTTTCATACTATGAAGTTAAAATATGTTTTGAAGCATTTTGCCCATTTACTAGCTCTGTGTTGCTACTTTCCATGCACCATACTCTCCAGTTAGCCAGGACAGGACTCACCATTCTTCAAAATTCCCCTACTGTACCCATACCTTTATGCATACTTTGTTCGTGACTTGGAAAGCTCTTCACTCTGTCAGAATCCTTCAACCAATCCCCCTTTTGTTCAAATGCACTTTTTCCAGGAAATTTTCTTTTCCTAATTCTTCTACTCTGTCCCTTTCACCTCTTTTGGCTCACCGAGAAGTCTCTCCCTTCTTCATGTGAAAGGTGTTAGTAACTTTCAGAACTTACCAAATTATTTCCTATAAAAGCACAGTGAAGACAAAAGTTATTCTCTTCATAGCCTTTATTATACATATACATAGCCTTTATTATACAATGTCACCTTGTACATTAAATGTACTCTATAAATATGGACTTGAATTGCATTGTCAATTTAAATCCTAATGATCTAGATCAAATTGCCTTTTAACTTCATGTGACATTTAGTTAAAAGAGCCCATGAATAGTGGCTCTTGACTTTAAAAGTGTTCCCATTTTAATCAGAAGTCTTCTCCAGTGAAATTGTTGCCAGCCTACTCCCAACAATAATATACTAATTACTTCATCATTATTTTTAAAATAGTAAATAAGATAAATTAATAAAACATCAGTATTTATAGTGGGAAGCAGCCGCATAGCACAGGGAGATCAGCTTGGTGCTTTGTGACCACCTAGAGGGGTGGGATAGGGAGGGTGGGAGGGAGGGAGACACAAGAGGGAAGAGATATGGGAACATATGTATATGTATAACTGATTCACTTTGTTATAAAGCAGAAATTAACACACCATTGTAAAGCAATTATACTCCAATAAAGATGTTTTTAAAAAATCAGTGTTTAGAAATATACCATAGTTTTAATGTAAAAGAAAATTTAAACTGAAAATAATATCTTTATCCAGCAAGTGAAAATTTTGGAAATTTATGTAAAATTATAATATGTAAATTTATGTAAAATTATAATATGTATGGGGAAATCTATACTATATTATTGTATTCTCCTAGGCTTTACGATCAGGAGTTTAAAATGTTATACTTCTTTACATCTATTATATCAACTCTTCTCCATCTCCCTTCTCACCACCTCCCCTTTCCTTATGCCTCATCTTCCACCTCAGCTGTTAGATTAGTGCTTTGCATAGAGTACTTACAAATCAGCATATTCAATGTCCGTTATAATTGTCTGCCTTTGTAAAGCTGTGTGTAAAGGCAATCCACTAAGATAGTTACTGAAGCATTCCACAGAAAACAACTCAGTTCCAAGTCGTTGCTGTTTATACTAGACAATTCAAATCTCCCACCATTTTCTTTTCTTCTTTTTAAAATGATACCCTGTTTTGGCTTCTAAATGACACCTGTATCTCTAGTCAGTTCTTGCCATCCACCAGTTATGTGCTGCACAAACCACTCAACAGGTTTGTCAAGGAAAAGAGAATGAATATGACAGAGGCAGATAGGGAGGACTGCTAGAAACGGTGTGAGGGCAGAAATTGTTTCTATCTTGAATTCTATTATATTGCATCCCCAACAACTAGCACAGTTCCTGGCATATATTGCATGCTTAAAAATATCTATTAAATGAATGAATGAATATTTGGAGTCAGTCTTTGGATTTATATTATATATGACCAACTATAATCTATTTGCTTATCTCTTTTTCCTATCCATAAACACTGGGTTTTCACATTATAAATACTTTGGAGCAATATTTTTCCCCTCCGATGACTCTTACTTATATGAAACATACCAATGTTTTAACAGTTGGTAGGGGGACAAAAGGGAGAATGATCCTAGTAATAGAGGTGTGTAATTGGAAATCATCTAAGCCTTTGCTTTTACAAACCAGAGTAACAATGAATATTGCATACACAGTGATGTAACTAAAATAATACTGAGCTAAAACCCAGAAGACTCCAATTCTAGTCCAAACAACCACTGCCACTAATTCATGACATGATTTTGAAAAATCCTCTTACTTCTTTGTGTCTCAGATCCCTCATCAATAAAAGATGAGCATGATGTACTATATTGGTACTTCTTAAACTTTTTTTGGAAACGGATACCTTTGAGAATCTGATGAAAGCTTTGAATCCACTCCTCAATATTTTGTGTATAATTTTTCCTTACCAATTTCCATGTCAAATTCCATATCAAGTTCTTTGGACTAGACGATCTCAAGGGTTCCTTCCAGCCCTATAACTCCAGAATGGAGCTGTCTTTGTCTCATATGACCACTGTGTGTGCTTTCAAGTAAGCAAATAATCCCATTTCTTTCTCAGCGCTACAAGGTGGGGTACTAACAAATGCTATAAGGTTTCCTCTCAGTCTGCAGTAAGAGAAGAGAGTCACACATGCCTCCCAAGGAGAACTTCAGCCAGATTAGCAGCTTCTATAAGGAGAGTTATCTGTTCCTCAGGCTTATTTCACAGATGTGTTGCTCTGCTCCTTCTGTTGTTGCTTTAACAATTTTGATTCCCAACTTGACTAAAAGGTCTGCAGATGCAGAAACCGTAAGTGGTAGCCAGCCTTAGTTTGGCCTCTAATTATGCCCACCACTTAATATTCACACGCTTGTGTGGTTTGCTTCCACATTGCACAAGGGCCTTTCTTTGTGACCAGTGAAATAAGGCAGAAGTAATTGTGTGTCACACCTCAGTTTCCATCTTGGAGGTGTGCTCATTTTTTCCTTCTCTCCCTTTCCCCCTCTCTCTCACCACTCAGTCTGGGGGAGGCAAGTTACCGTGTCATGAAGACACTGAGGAAGCCTATCGAAAGACTCACATGGTGCAAAGGCAGTCTCTGACTGACAGCCTGCCAGTTACCTTGTAAGAGCACTTGGAAGCAGGTCCTTCAGCTCCAGTCAAGTCCTGAGAAGCCTGCAGCCCGGGTGACAGCTGACTGCAACCTCATGAGAGACCCTTAGCTAGAACCACTCAGCCTAGCTGCTCCCAGATTCCTGACCCTCTGACACTGTGAGATAATAAATATTATTTTTAGCTGCTAAATTTGGGGTAATTTATTATGCAGCATTTATAGCTAATACACCTTCTCTCTCTCTCCCTCCCTCCCTCAGTTGCTTAGTACTATTGGTAACATTTTACAATTGAAATCTATTCAAGCAATCTGCTCTAACCGCCCCCCCCTTTTTTTTTAACTGAACATAGGCTTTTTTTTTTTAACATCTTTATTGGAGTATAATTGCTTTACAATGGTGTGTTAGTTTCTGCTTTATAACAAAGTGAATCAACTATACATATATATATATCCCCATATCTCCTCCCTCTTTCGTCTCCCTCCCACCCTCCCTATCCCACCCCTTTAGGTGGTCACTGAGATCCACAATAGTTAAGTACTTGCCCAAGGTCAATTAATTACTGGAAGAAAAAAGATTAAAACCCTAATATATTATTTCCACATCTCTGTGCTGCTTCAGACTTTATAATCAATTCAGTGTACTCCTAGGTGTTAAATAACAAGTATTAATGTTTCTACTAAAAGAGCACTATGAAAATTAAAATCTGCATATTGTCTTTGCACTAACTTATTTTTATTCCCTTTCTCTTGCCTCTTCTAATTGGGAAAAGTCCTAAAAGGATTAGAAATAAATTGAGAACATAGTAATTGTAGACAAAAGAAAGAACCAATTTGCCAATATACTATTTCTTTTTCAACCTATCTTTCAGAAGTGCTTGTTAGAACAAACTCTGCACGACTTCTTTCATTTGTTTTTGTGTTTGTTCCTTTTGGATTTAGTGGCCTTTAGAGAGGGGAACTATGTGGCTGTCTCCTAAAATTGACTGATTTACTCTCTGAAATTAAATGGTATATATGTGTGTATTCTGTAATTATGAAGGCACTTACTAATGAACAGAAGTATGAATAGTTTTAACAAGTGTCAGAAATGTGTTTAAAATACAACCAAATCAAATTTTGCAACGTCTTTAGCAATTTATAAGCAAAATAAACTGAAGGTTTCCATGCCAACTCAAGAGGAAGATAAATGGAGATGTTTTGTACAAGAAAAGTTGGAGCAGAGTTTTTATTTAATAATAAGAAAATTCCAAATACTCATTAGGGCATATTACAGAGAAGAAAATTGCAGCTCTTTATAGTTCTTCAGATGCAAATTATCCAACTGCATGATGCAGATTAATGTGTGATATTTTAGTCACACCAGTGACAGTATAGTGATACATGTGTTAATAACAAAAATTATGCTTTGAAGTTAAACCTACTTGAGTTCATATCCCAACTCTGGCAGTTACTAGCTATGGAACCTAGAGCAAGCTACCTCCCTCTGTGTTGCCTCATCTGCCAAATGAGCATAATTCTGCCAGGCACACAGTAACTACTCAGTAAGTTTACCTCTTATAGTAATTTTTATGATCCTAAAATAATATTATTGACCTGTGTTATCATTATGGGGGAAAAGTATAACTTTAAAATACCTCACTTCTTCCTCTTCAAAGTCTCTTAGTATCTTGTGTTAACTATAAGGAACCTGGAAGTTTTAAAGTAGTATTCTGAATATGAACTTCTTGATCTTTAATATATAATGATGTTAATCACACAGTGAATTTATCAGGCCTATTATTCAATATCTACTCTTTGTAAGTTAAGTGAATACCCAAATATTTCCAGAAAACAATCAATTATTGCACACAGAGGTTGATGATATGATCATTTCAATTATCAGCTTATTTTAAACACCAATCTTTCTTAATTAAATGGAACAATACCTAAATCGGAGCCAAAACCAGCCTCTGTATTTTTTATTGAGGTATAGTTGATTTACAATATTATATTAGCTTCAGGTATACAACATAGTGATTCAAAATTTTTATAGATTATACTCCATTTAGAGTTATTATACAATATTGGCTATATTCCCTGTGCTGTACAATGTATCTTTATAGCTTATTTATTTTACACATAGTAGTTTGTACCTCTAAATCTCCTATCCATGTCTTCTCCCTCCTCCTTCTCTCTTCCTACTGTTAACCACTAGTTTGTTCTCTATACCTGTGAGTCTGTTCCTTTTTTGTTATATTCACATTTGTTTTATTTTTTGGATTCCACATATAATTGATAACCTACAGTATTTATCTTTCTCTGTCTGACTTATTTAACTAAGAATAATACCCTCGGGCTTCCCTGGTGGCGCAGTGGTTGAGAATCTGCCTGCTAATGCGGGGGACACGAGTTCGAGCCCTGGTCTGGGAGGATCCCACATGCTGCGGAGCAACCAGGCCCGTGAGCCACGACTACTGAGCCTGTGCGTCTGGAGCCTGTGCTCCGCAACAAGAGAGGCCATGATAGTGAGAGGCCTGCGCACCGTGATGAAGAGTGGCCCCCGCTTGCCACAACTAGACAAAGCCATCGCACAAAAACGAAGACCCAACACAGCAAAAATAAATTAATTAATTAATAAACTCCTACCCCTAACATCTTCAAAAAAAAAAAAGAGTCAATTTAAAAAAAAAAGAATAATACCTTCCAGGTCCATCCATATTGTTGGAAATGGCAAAATTTTGTGCTTTTTAATGGCTGAGTAGTATTCCATCTTCTTCATTCATTCATTCATTCATGTGTTGACAGACACTTAGGTTGCTTTTGCATCTTGGCTATTGTAAATAATGCTGATATGAACATTGGGGTGCAGTGTCTTTTTGAATTAATATTTTCATTTTCTTTGGATATATACCCAGGAGTGGAATTGCTGGCTTATATGATAGTTATATTTTTAGATTTTGTGAGGACCCTCCACAGTGGCTGCACCAATTTACACTCCCACCAATAGTGTACAGGGCTCCCTTTCTCTACATCCTCTCCAGCATTTGTTATTTATGGTCCTTTTGATGATAGCCATTCTGAGAGCTGTGAGGTGATATCTCATTATGGTAGCCTATGTATAATTTTAAAACTAGAACTTATATACTAGCAAACTTATCAAGATGGCCAATTCCTGAGGGTTTTTTCTTTCCTCTTGTAAAGTGGACTAATAGTGTGATTGCAATCTTACAACAAAGAGGTATTTTGAGGATTAATTAGAATGGAATGAAGTGTTCTGCACCAATTTCAATACTGGCATGTGTATTTTTAAAGAATTAACATCATTTTAGTAATCTACTTATATTTAGTCACTCAATAAACATGTTCCCAGTTGTACATTGTGCAATTTTGTGTAGACTAAATTAGAAGATTTATGACAACAGTAACAAACAAAATTTATTTCTACACAGTGCAGTAATTTTAATAGTAATATTAATGTGAACACCCGATAAAATATTAAATAGTACCTTAAAACATGACAAATTTTAGGTCCAAGTACAAACTTAACAACCATGATATAGATTTATTTATGCTCATCTTCTTTGGGATGAATTTTTATTCAATCTGGTCAACTTCAAGCCAATTAAGAGAAAATTTGAAGACCAAATTAGGGCAGAATCTTCTCAGAGTTGAGAGCACCTCTCTATGTCTATTAAACATACAACATTATTTTATAATGTATTATTTGTACAGGAAGGGAGTTGAACACAATTTCTCAGAAACAGGGACACATCAGTAGATTTATCTAAGTGGGAAAACACCTCACCTCATTGCCTACTTCAGGATTTTGAGAGAGTAAATCTGCACAGCTGCTTGACTACTGAGTGTCCTGGTTAAATAGCTGAAGCAGGTAATGCAACTCTAATAGTAAAAAGTTGTCTTATCTTAAAGAATGTGGCAGATAACATCCATAATTTTGTCTTTAAAGGCTAAGAAGAAGCTTCAAAACCATTATTTCTCTCACTATTTAGAAACTGCTGTGAGGAAGAAAATCCTCCATAATCATAAAGTACCATGATCATTACTGAACAGCTCACTTAAGCATATTACAATGATGATCAAAGATTCAAATTACATTAAAAAGAGAAAAATATTCAGTTATCCAGAAAAACAATATTATTCCAATTAGCAGAACTTAAATTATGCCTTTAAAAACACTTTTCCTTTAAAGGAAATAGACATTTTTAGTAAGCAGAGCAATTAGACAAAGTCGGAAAATTGATAAAGGGCAAATGTTCTCATATTTTTTAATAGAAAAAAACGGTTTAGCTTAGTGAGCTTAACATTGATAACTGGAAAGGTATTAAATCACTTTCCATTTCCCAACCTTGCAATACTTTCTTACTACCAAGCATGTAGAAAAATATTTCCCCTGAAAGTAATACATTCGTCTTTCTCTCTTTCATCCTGCTCATCCTTCAGGTCATTTTCTCCCAGAAAAGACCTCCACGCCCACCTCCTCAAGTTGAGTTAGGCAACACTTGAATGTGCTCTAAACATTCCCCCTCTGACTTGTAGTTCACCCTCCACCCCCAACTAATCTGTTAATCCTCTGAATACATGGACTATGGACTTTTAATTATGGTAGCCTTGATCTGGCATAGGGAAGGTAACAATGACTGTTTGTTGAATTAACAAAGAATGAAAAAAGAAATCACCAGTCTTGTTTTGTGTGATGTCTTCATCATTCAAGCAAGCAAGGGAGGAAACTTTTCACTGCCTACAGTGAACTTCCATGAGAGCTGCCTCAATATGAACCCCACTAACCAGGCCTGTGGTCAGAAATACAGTTAGAGACATAAATCACCAAAAGACTATCTGAGGATCAGGCTACTGACACTAAAACAAATTGAGAGTACGTTCACCAACTTTGTACTTTTCCCCAGCTCTCTCTTCCTATACACATGTCCTCTCCTCTCTTCAACCTTGCCCAAGATCAGTTTTATAAGTGCTGCTAGAAAGTAGGCAGATCTCTACCTAAATATTATCAGCCCACAGCTTGTTTTCACTAGTATAGCTCATTTAATTTTTAAAGACTTTTACCCTCTGTGTATCCTTTAGTGCAGATATTCCTTAAGCCAATATAAACTACGAATTTTTTTCTGCATATAGTTTTTCACATGTAGGGATTAGTTGACAGTCAGATGAAAATAAGAATGAGTGCTGAGGAAGGCTACCGCTTTTCCAGGATTGGTCTTCACCATGCCCTGCCAATCACCCTTTCAGTGTCACCAGTGGTACCTGTGCCTGCTTAGATTATTGACCTCTACAATAAAACCTTGCCACTCCTCCCTTAAAATTACCTAGAAAAATATTAAGTCAAAGAGGTTCTGTAGACCAACATTTTCTTAATAATAGAAAATTTTAAAAAGTGAAGTGTACTTCTGTTTTATTTTAGCAAGATTTTTCATTCTTGTCCACATTAAATTTTCATGATAATTTACTAATCTATTTCTTACCTATAGTTAATTTTAAATGTATAAAAACTTAACGTTGAGCTATCTGCCATTGGGAGACAAAAGGGAGAGTAAGACCTGATACTTATCTTTCCAGAACTGACATTCTAGTGGCATTGCCAAATGCAAACAGAAAAAACTATAAGACAAGCAAATGTGTTGTATATGACTAGAAAAGCAGTTAGTTCTATTTAAAATCTCAAATAAGTGACTTTTTCAAAGGGTATGAAATTAATTTATTAAATTTGCAGTCCTCCCTTCTGTTTAGGTTAAATTTCAAATTTCTAAATAGTTTTTGGCCAGTAAATGAAACGTGTTCTTTATTGATATAATTGAAATAACTTCAATTTTTACTCAAACTGCTTTTTTGAAAATTAAAACAAAGTTTATTGATTTTAGGTATATAAGATAAGAATTCTTCAATCATGTTGGAATGCTAAAACATTTTTAGATTACTGTATGGGAAATGTTTTTGTCAGTTTCTAGATTGCTCAAATGATACCTGTTGGGCATCATTTCAGATTAGGAGAAGGGTTCTTTAAAGCTTCTCAGAAGTCAGAAGGAGCTTCAAACTAGGCTTAAATCTCACTGCAAATCTCTGGATTTCAGTACAGCATTTATACCCAAAATAGTACCCTAATAGTCCAAAATTATGTGCAGGCTTCTGACTTTGGCACACATTTTTAGTTCAAGGTCACTCTTAAAACATTGGTTCAAGTCCATTTTTATAGCCTTTTTATTTGGACCTAACAACAGAGTGGAAGCTTGGTTTTCGTTCTTCACCACACCAAAGATAGATTCCCTAGGCAATAGCTCCCTAGTTTCCATTTAGAAATTTAAATGTTTTACCCAAAGCAGGGATGAGAGTAGGGAGGATAGTGGGGGTGGAGGGTATACTCTGCTGTCAGATAAGTTTGGGAAACCATATATAGTCTTCTCCTAGAGTTTTGCAATTCATACTAGTGTAGTATAGGCTTGGAGAATTTTCTGCTGTGAAAACTTGTTCAGCTTTACTTAACCTAATATTTTCCAATGAGCCACAGAAACTGTGCTGCAGGAAACACCATTAATATCTCAGAGGACACTAGTGTTCTAAGAAACAAAGTTTGTAATTGCTGCTGTAAGAAAAATCTGAGGCAGGCTGAGGTGATTCTGAATTTGATCTCAAATCATTTTCTCAGCATTATCTACAATTACATGTGAAGTTCAAATAGGCAGATGAAATGGAAAATATTACAGTAGCATTTAATGGAACATGATAAATATGCTGCTTAAGGATGTTGAAATATGCCTCATTTCTCCTTTCTCGTATTAATCAGAAAAATAAACTCAGTTTCAGAATAGTCTGGATAAATAAGCAAAGATTATTATAGCTAAAAGCACAAATTTTCAAACTTCCTATATGAGTAACATATGCAGTAATCTACTATCATTTCAACCCCTCTGTACACTATTTTGTTTTTGTTTGTTTCCATCTCAGAAATCCTTCCTCTACTATATTATCAATCCATTGCATTCAATTTCCTTTATTGCATAAGGGCATCAAAAAGTTAGTGGAATATTGTACATCAGCTATACTTCAATTTTTAAAAAAATTTAGTAGAGCTATATTTTATGAGAATCTTTTGTATTTAAGTTCTCCCTAAACTTAAAATACAAAATTCATTAATTTTTATATAAAGTCCTTTTTTCCTTTCCTCTCTCACTTTTTCTCTCCTGTTCACAGACAAAAGATACTTTCATCCTTTTTATTCTTAGGACACTAGCCAATGGCCCTATCAAGTACTTGTGGCCACACCAGTAGAAGTGATTACATTCTTCTGCAGGAAAGTTGACTGGAGCAACTGAAGAATCTCTAGAGACAATTCTCCCCAATATACATCAAACTTTTTTTCTCTGAGAAGGATGTTGTCTGCCTAAAAGGCAAGTTCTACCTGGACATGGATATTAGATAATTCTCCTCTCTCCTTCCCCACCCTAATCTCTTTGTCTTTATATATTACTACACAAACCCAACTAGCTGAATAACTTTAATGATGTTTTCTTTGTTAGTAAATTTGGTATGGCTTTTCTACCTACCTAAGTCAGGTGCAGATATCATTTCAAATACAGATGCGAATCTTGGTCAAGAAACAGTCAAATGTTCACTGATTCTTTAATGTGGTTTTCAGAACCATGTGAAAGGCAGACAATTTTATTTTCCAACCTATTTTGCTTGCAGAAAGATTGGATATGAACCAGGAGGACATTATGTTAAGTGAAATAGGCTAGATACAGAAAGGCAAATACTACATGATACAACTTACAGGAAGAATCTAAAATATTAGTTTTAAAGATGTTAAAATAAAAATTAGTTTTCTCTTATAGAAGCAGAGTAGAATAATGGTTGCTAGGGGCTGGAGGGTGGGGGAAACAAGGAGATATTAGTCAAAGGGCAGTAAGTTTCAGTTTTGCAAGGTGAATAAATCCAAGAGATATACTGTACAGTGTAGTGTCCACAGTTTACAATATTGTATTGTATACTTAAATATTTGCTAAGATGATAGACCTTATGTTAAGTACTTTTATCACAAATAATAATAATAATAATAATAATAAAGGGCAGGAGGAAACTTTTGGAAGTGATGGCTACGTTTATGGCATAGAATATAGTGATGTATTCTTATCTCTGAATTCATCAAGTTGTATACATTAAATAAGTACAGCTTTTTATATGTCAATCATACCTCAATAAATTTTTTAAAGAAAGATTGGATATGGTTTAGGAAAAGGAGGAATTCATATGGAAGCGCTTTTCATTTAATATTAATTTTTCTCAGTATTCCTTAGATATACACAATTCCTGCCTCTTCTTCTATGTGCCATATGTGAAATTAAAACATAGAAAAATATAGTAGTCTAGTAGTGATGAAAAAGAAGTTACTCTGCTACCATAAATTCTTTGATACAGACGAAGAAAGCTGGAATCTTTAGAAAAGAAAGAAATCTTTGCCTTAATCCCCAACTTACAAATAGAACAAACTGCCAGGTTCATAGCCTTTCACTAATCTGGATAGACCCTCTAGGCTTATGGTTTCTTCCCTGTTGGATTTTCTAGACTGGAGTTTTTCTCTTTAAATCACGGCTTTCGTGAGGTGGTCATAGGAGGTGAAACTCTAATTTGGGGGCATCTGGGTTCATAATCTTAAGTGGCTCATTTAAGTGCCTTGTAAACTGGCATTGATGCCTGTTCTCCAGGTTCCCTGCTGCAGCACCACTTGAAAGTGTCAGAAGAGAGTCAGACCTTCCTGTCATTTTGAAACTGTGGCACCAGACCTATTTTTTCCCAGCAATGAACTCATTCACGGAAGATGCCTTCTTAAATAGTAGCTGCAGAGCTGTCATCACGTGCATTTCCAAGCCAGTTCATCAAATGTTGGAGCCACTAAGATTTGTCAGAAAGGTCTAATGGACCCAGAAGAATTTCCTTGATGCATAATTCAGAGATTCATTCCTGATAAGCCCATTTCAAAATCCCCCAGGGTAGAGGTTAACTCAGGAGCCCTCTAAAGGTTCCAAAACATTCCCAGGACACCCCAGGGAATCCTGCTGAATTAGAAGCCTTGTCTCATTAAGTAGTGGTTTTCAGCCATAGCTGCCCATTAGACTCACTGGAGAGCTTTAAACAAACACTGATGCCTGGGTCCTTCCTGCCTTCACAAGATTCTGATTTAAATGAGCTGTGGTTTCCCCAGTAATCTAATGTGATCCCCTTAGGCTCAGCTTTGGAGCCAGCCATGTCAATTATCTGGGGAGCTTTTAAAATTCCTGATGCCCAGGCTGCACCCCAAATACATTTAATGAGAATCTTTGTGGGTGGAACCTGGTATCAGTATTTTTTAAAGTTTCGCAGCTGATTACAATATTTAGCCAAGACTGAGAAATAGAAAAGTCTAGAAAACGAACCCCTTCCATATATCTAAAAGCTGGCTTCTTACATCCTCTTCAATTCACTTGGATCTCTGAAAGCTCTAAAACTATAGGCTGAAGAGTTTTAATACAACTAAGTTACAAGGTTAAATACATGATCAGATGCTCTGGATTAATATAAAAATGAAAGTGATAGCCAGTTCAGATGACAATTTACAAAATAAATAAGAGATGCACCTGTGGCAATAAGTTGTTACTAGCACTTAATAAGTGCCAGGCACTGGTGTTAGCCTAAAAAAAGAGGAAGACCATAAAATGAAAAATTATTCTTAACATTAAAGTTTTCAAAGAATAGCTAATATTTCCAAATCTAGCTATTTCCAAATTGCTAGTATTTCCAAATCTTCCATAATTTAAAGCCTTGACAACTTAAAGAAGAGAGTAAGGTCACCAGTTCTACAGGATTCCATTTTGTCAGTAATTCTACGATTTTGGTTCAGTTCCATAGATATGTTCCTCTTTGTCTATTTTTTTTAGAGATGTTGTTGTCATGATTTTCTTATTTTTTATTTTGACAGTGTGAATTATTGTTCTTTTAGATAACTTGCTAAGAACTCTTTGGAGAATAAGCAAGTTTACTGTCTTTGTATTTAGAGGTGATATGTGTATTTGTTAGCTACTAGGAGAGATTCTTGTTGAGCAGGAGCTTATCCCAAGAATTGTTGACAATTGAGTCACTGAAGATTTTGTGGTCAAATCAAATCCAACAGCAGTGTGTTTATTTGCTTTTTGCCAATTGTTAGGCCATATCCAGTCACAGTCTAACAATCCAAAAGACAATATTGCCAAATCATTGGCCAGTTTTCAGAATGGCTAACCCTTTTCTTGCTATGGAACTCACAATGCTTAATAATAACAAGTGAGGCATACTTTTTCTTGAATCAGTGGCTTATGGCAATTAAGGATTTCTTCTCGAAAAGAATGGGAACCAAAAAACTTTTTAGTAATTGGATGCCGAAAGCAAGAAAATCATCCTGAGGGCCTGAGTTTTCAGAGTCCACATCTGCCTCTCAGGGCAGTTGTTGGTTGCCCAGTGCACTGCTGCTGTCTCTCACTCACCACCTCAACTTCCAGCTTAAACAGCAGTGTTATTTGTGTCAGGTGAGGAGTGATTGCCTCTGTCTGCTGATGGGTTGCCTGGTCCAATTATCTTCACCCTCAGGCCTTAGTCCCCAAGGGGAAACTCTGACACAGCCGTAGAAGTATTGACCATCCATTGCCAGTCCTTTTGTGATATTATTAATGTTCTCCTCTGCAGAGAATGTGGACATTTATTTCATTTTGAAGGGGCATTTTATGCTTTTATTATTCTTTTTATTAGTTCAGATTAACTTCTAGTTTCATCGCTTAGAAACCTACTAAAAGGCTAAATATGGTGCCACCAGAGAACAAATTGAGAGGAGAGGCTTTCTTGCCTCCGGGGTAAGAATAGCATGCGATCTCAGGACCCGTTCTCCAGTGATAGCTTCTCTCCCCTCCAGAGTCAGAAACGCAGTTCAGCATTTCTTGGCCTCTTATGAATTCCTACTTTTACATAGTCAGGTCTTGCTTATATGGCTACTAATACAAGTCTTGTTTCTGTTGGGTTACTTGGTGCATTTTTTCTGACATTTACTCATTCTTATCTAGATTTAAAATATTTCGCAAGACAACACTATACTTAAGACTGAAGTGAGACCCTTACAACCCAAGGTAGCTCAAGTAATTTTTTAATTCCCTAAAGATGTGAGACATGAGCCGTCATATCCACCTCCTTATCACTCCTGTTCTCTTCCTCCAGGCCCTCCATTCGCCTGCCCCAGCCCAACACCTTCTGGAAGGAGAATTATACACCCAGGTTTTTCACCTCACCTACCTACTCTCCAGTCCATTATCTTAGCAATATCTTATAAGCCACATTCCTATGAGGGAGCAGTGCTTCTGCTGGTGAAGTAAGCAGTCCTTCAAGATCCATTAACATCTTCAGGTCACTTTCCCTTTCGTTCAAAGCAAAGCCATGAAAATGGACTGGGGGCTTTCGTATGGTAACCCAGAGAAAAACTGTTTCAGGTAGCTGGCATCTAACTTTTTATGCAAATTTTTATCATCTAAGACATTTAAATCTATACCATCTTAAAAGGCCTCCAAAGAAGGATGTTTAACAACCAGTGAACGAATTTAAGGCATCAGAACATTGAAAATGAAATTCAAAGTTTAATTTTAACCTTTACCACTTTCTGACCTCTGCTGAGTTTCAATGTAGTAGGCAATCCAATTACCTTTTACTTTCTTATCTTAATGAAAATAGGAAGGAAACATTTTTTGTTCATTTGTTCATTAATTCAATTAAGGATTGAGGCATGTAAACAATCTACAAGTTTTATAATTTCAATTTTTTTTGTTTTCTTTGACTTTTTAAAATTCTGTTGAGCACTTTCTTGGTACCTGGATACAGTAGCTTCAACTTCACATTTGACAATTTGCATGTTTTATGTATGAGACATTTGATTTTAAAATTGAATAATAGGAAATGACTATCAGAATTCTATGTTATTCTCCATATATTTTTCGATGGAGTGCCTTAGGATTTCCTATAGACAACAGTGATTAGCCCCTCTTTATGGAGAAGTCTGACAGGCTTCTTCTTCAATAGGATAGCAGCACAACTTGACAACAATTTTGGAGTTACTGAAATGATCCTGATGTAAGTTTCCCTTTCCAGGAGAATTTATCATATCAAGAAAGTATATAGACTAGGTATACAGTCTATGGAAAGCTTATAGAAGTGAAGATTATTTACATATTTTATATCATGTCTTTTAGTACATTGGTATTGTGACGTTCTAATTTATAATGATATAAAATGACTTTCCTTCCTTCCATCCTTCCTTCCTTCTCTCCTTCCTCCCTTTTTCTTCCTTTCTTTTTTTACTGTAGAATTAGGGTTAGAATAGAAATTGTCTACCAAATTGGCTTTATGGTTACTCAAGGTCAGTGCTAAATTGTGTTTCAAACTATAAAAAACTTCAGCATTTTGTGTATGTTTTAAAATACCTGCGTTTCATGGTTTCAAGAAATTTTAATATAAAATAAAACGTATATATCTGAATGCATTCCAATCGTAGATATTCCAATTGATCCCAAATAATTATGAATATTATTCACTTTCACTGGATTTTACATCTAATTTTTCACTTTTTCATTACTTGGTAAAAGCATTCAAAAGGAATTAGCATATGGAAGAATTCTATAGTGTTTAGGTTCAGTAACCTTATTATTACAATTTGAAATTAGTTCTGACAGCTCAACTTATCATTGAGATAACATTCACTTTCATCTCATTCAATGTTTATGGTAATTATATGAGTACTTAGATTGTTCACATTTATGTTATATATTCTGAGGTTTAGAATAAAATAGACTGTAAGAACTAGAAGGTATATTTGAGATCATCTGTAGATAAAAAAATGAGAATTGGAAAAAGTAAGAAATTGTTCCAGAGTCATTCATAGGCAGGGATTGGACCTATCTGTCATAATTTCCACCTGGGCTCTGTTTTCTCCACCAAGTTCTGTTATCCATTATAAATCTCAATAACTTTTAAATAAATTTATTTATTGATGTGAGCCAAATTCTGTTGCTCACAGAGAAGTAGCTATCCACAAAACTTTCCTCCAAGTAGTTATTTCCTTCCCTAAACTTCAGTATAATCAGAACAATATTCTAGAACTAGCACATTAACATTATTAATAGAGGTAATAATAAAACCATACTGTTAGCAATCCATTTAAATGGCCTTAACATTCTATATCAATTATAGTTTAAAAAGTGGATTCTCTCATTTTCATATTGGAAACGTAATTCCCCATATTCCCATATTGGTTCATTAGTTTGGAAGCCTAAAAGCCGTTTATTAAACAAGCAGCAAAAGTTTTAAATATTCACTATAATCCTAGCACTGTGTTAGGCAAATGTTTACACCATCACCCCATGCATTCTTTTTCAATTGACTTTAACATACATAATATTATAAAATGATATGATAATAGCATTGTTCAAGTACTAGTAATACAAACAAAATTTCCTTCCACTCAGGGATTTTAAATTCTTAATGTATATGTTCAGATATATATTGATATTTTACCCCATAAAACTTAATACTTTTGAAATTGGTTATTAATCATAACTGGTAAATGATAAATCCAACCCTGACATATCAACATAAAAAGAATAACTGATTCTTGAGGAAAATGTAATTATTTACATTTAAATCATGGAATTAACATCTCTTCCAACTCACTTTTATTTCCTCCTTCACATTCACATTTCTCTTAAGGTAACATGGAACTTTTATGGCACAGAATATTTAGATAAAGAAAATGTTAGAAGGAACCTATTTTTGTGCCTAGGTAAATAAGCAATCAAATACAAGCTCTTTATGATATGAACAGATGAGGATACTACAGATTCCCTTCTGTTTTAAAACTATACACAATTACACAAGTCACTGAATGCATATTTTCAGTATTTCACACCATGGAAATATCTTTTCAAGGGAAATCAAATTATTTTTTAAAATTATCTGCTCCTCAAACTAATGGTAAGTCATTTTTGGTGAGCATTTACTGAGTACTCTGTTAGAGTTCCTAATGACTTTTGCTAGAAGACAATAAATCACATTTCAGTATGAATAATAGCATTTACATTTTGCTTAACATATGAGCATTTTGAGCTTAGGACATGGAGAATATATTTTCAAATTGGCTTGAGTGATCAGCTCCAACTATATTATTAGTAGATTTGCCCTACTCCAGGAGATAGTTTTAGGAACATAATTTAACTATCCCGATTTAGAGCCAATAGAAAATTATATTTAATTTTTTTTTCAAAAAAAAGGAAACTGAGAAAACATGTCACTTGAAAATTGATCCTTTCACAGATTGTTAAGGTTCATAAGCTGTGCTGTAAATAAAAAACATTACTTACTGTAATTATTCTTCATCTCTTGGGTCCCTTTGACTTTGCCTCGTTTATCAATCCTCAGATACCACTGTGTTCGACAGAAGAGTCTTCTCACTCTTATATCCCCTCCTTCCATGTAATCATAACTTCTTGTATGTCGCTCGGGGCTGGAACAGTTCACATTTGTAGCCATTTGCTCTGGAGTCATGTCATTGCAAGCTAAAGATATAGTGCCCACTAGACAGATAATGTGGAAGCATGATCTGTAGAGCAAACTTGGCAGGATCCATGTCAGTATCCATTTGCGCATTATAGTATAGTGCCCCGGGTGTTCATGAATAACATAATGAAAATTAAATCTTGAGTTGATTGTTGTTCCTAGGTCATTGACCTCGTCCTATCTGTGAACTGTAGATTGATTTAAGAAAGAGTAGTTGCACTCTCCAAGTTGTTAGCCTTATCCTTTTAGTTCCTGATAACAATATAGAATTCCTCCTTAAATAACTCTGTCAGTATATCCTTATAAAAACAGGTTGTAATAAGCTCAGTTGCTGCGTTGCTCTTTGCTACTTGACTTCTGTTTGCAATGAGAGATTAAGAATGGGGAGGGAGGAGAGAGAGGAAGATGAAAAATTATATGTATAAATTTCAGTGTGTAAACACTATTATAACATACTGTGTAATTCATACTGTGAAGGTACATTTAAAACAGCTTTCACAGAGGATGTCAATGTCTTTACCACTCTGTATGTAGATTTACAAAAGTTATGCATTAGTAGAGACAAATCAGAATATGACTGTACCATTCATTCCAGTTCATACTTGGTAAGAAACATCCTGCAATTAGAGCTGTTGATTTAAATTAAGTTCTAAAATTACTATTAACAAAATATAAATGCTTTTCCCTAGGTTTCTTTATTATGTTCTTTTACGTTTGTGGTTTGTCAGTTATTTTCTCCTGAACTGCCCACATTTCTCAAGTTAAATGTCAGGATTGCTCTGGAGAATTTCAACCTTATCTTTATGTAAATTCTACAGCGGAATTACTATAGATAATCTCACAGCTCAAAAATCTGGTAACTTTACTTTTCCCCTCAGTACTAAAACCAGAAAAAGAGATAAACTACTAAGAGATATTCAGCATTATTTTTAAAGACAAATAACAGTCACTTACTTGTTCTGTTGATAACAGCTGGATACACAAGAATTCCATGTCTGTTGTCTGCCCTGTGCAACTTGAGCCTCTCTACTGTAGCTACAAACTATTTCTCAGCTGAGAAATTCTCCAGCAGAATCATAATTGTTTCCATAAATCAACAGGCAAGAGGATTTTCTCTGTGTATGTGAGCGCATGTAAGCTTGTGTGTGTGTGTGTGTGTGTGTGTGTCTGTGTGTGTGTGTGTGTGTGGAGCCTTTTATTCAGGGCTTTTCGATAAATACCTTTGCTGACCTCATTGGAAGCAATTAAAACTTAACCAGTGAGCTGTTAGTTGAATACAACAGCGAGAATAAAGGAGGCTTGTATAGTATTCATTCAATGGTCATGAGAGGGAGCTATGAACATGGCTTATGCTCAGATCTACAACTGGGTACCTACTTTGTAGAAACAAATCTCTGACTCTGAAGCAGTTAGAAGGGGAAAGGGAATTTTTTAGATTGTCTTATACCATAGCAGTTGTATATAAGTTGAAAATATTCCTTGGAACATGTATGTAAAAGGGATTTTTTTAATTTAAAATCTTTTACATAGTTTTATGATGCATGCATTTCTACTATTACTCCTTTGTGTTCAGAATGTTAGAATGAAACTACTAATGTGTATTAATTCACATCTTACTGTCTTCAAGAACTGTATAGCTGAGTTAAGGGTATATCTCTTCATACAGAGATATTTCAGCATTGCATATGAGTATAATTTTATATCTTATGTTACTAGACTGAAAGTAAGAATAACAACATTCTTATTTGAGTTCGGCCACTAATTACCAGTATGGGCAAGTCACCTGACGTTTCTGAATCTCAGCTGCTACATATGTAAAATTAGTCTAGATGATTCTCTTGTGCCTCATAGTTTTAAAATTCTGTGACTAGTTATTTACACTAACTACTAAGATAAGGAAGAGGATACATACTTTTAAAATTATTATCCTTAAAAAGTAAAAATAAAATTATATGCTTTTATACTGGTTATCAATGTTTGACTTTTGCCCTTAATAAGAACATTAATGCAATAAGTAAATGTTAATTTAGGGATGGAATTTTAAGAGGTATAGCTCATGTAAATAAGAGAATGCTACTTTGCTTTCTAAAGTAGAGGGGAGTTATTCTCCCCTTTATTTCCTGTTCTAACGTGTATTATAGTAGCATTCTAGTGTTTTATTAGATATTTGTTGCAAAATAATTGCATTGTTAATCTAAAACAATATTTAGGAATACATATTAAAATTCTCTTTCCCATATTAATACCCCCAACACACACACACACACACACACACACACACACACACACTGCACTTGAAATGCACTACTTTACCACCAGGTGGTGCATGTAGACCAAATAGGAAAACAAAATTAAGTACGTTCACTTGTATTATAATTTATGTGATTTCCCTTTGTGTCTATGCTTTTGGAGAACAGAATCAATAGCACAGCATACTTTAAACATATTCAGTTATTCTTTAGGCACCAAATATGGCATTTTCTAAGTTTATTAGAGCAGAAGAGGATGGCCCTTCCTTAATTGCCTCTGTTGAAAGCTAGATAGCTACAAAATATTCCATCATGTATTTCTCTAAAAGGGGTAAAAAGAAAGAAAAAAAAGAAAGTATGATGCTACTGTGATCTGAATCATACCTCCATTAGTTTTGTAGGCAACAATACTGAGCAGGGTCAGAACTCCTAGGACTTGGACATTTCTTATAAAGAAATGAAAATTATTAACAGTTAGTTCATATGTAAAGATATTCAAGAGCTACTAAATTCATCTGTTCCAAATTGACCCTACAGATTTTATACTAAGAAATCAATAGATCAGAGGTCCAAAATTGCTAATTGAATGCTCAAGACTTAAATTTAAAAATGGATTGTCTTAAAAGGACTGAGAAAATATTTGAAGAGAATATAGTTGAAAACCTTCCTAACATGGGAAAGGAAATAGTCAGTCAAGTCCAGGAAGCACTGAGAGTCACATTCAGGATAAATCCAAGGAGAAACAAACCAAGACACATTAATCAAACTATCAAAAAATAAATACAAAGAAAACATATTAAAAGAGGCAAGGGAAAAACAACAAATAACATAAAGGGAATCCCCATAAGTTTAACAGCTCATCTTTCAGCAGAAACTCTGCAAGCCAGAAGGGAGTGGCAGGACATATTTAAAGTGATGAAAGGGGAAAACCTACAACCAAGATTACTCTATCCAGCAAGGATCTCATTCAGATTTGACGGAGAAATTAAAACCTGTACAGACAAGCAAAAGCTAAGAGAATTCAACACCACCAAACCAGCTCTACGACAAATGCTACAGGAACTTCTCTAGGCAGGAAACACAAGAGAAAGAAAAGACCTACAATAACAAACCCAAAACAATTAAGAAAATGGGAATAGGAACATACATAGTGATAACTACCTTAAATGTAAATGGATTAAATACTCCAACCAAGACATAGACTGGCTGAATGGATACAAAAACAAGACCCGTATATATGCTGTCTACAAGAGACCCACTTCAGACCTAGTGACACATACAGACTGAAAGTGAGGAGAATAAGATATAACAATTGTAAACATTTATGCAGCCAACATAGGAACACCTCAATACATAAGGCAAATACTAACAGCCGTAAAAGGGGAAATCGACAGTGACACAATCATAGTAGGGGACTTTAACACACCACTTTCACCAATGGACAGATCATCCAAATTGAAAATAAATAAGGAAACACATTTAAATAAGGCTCTAAATGATACATTAAACAATATGGACTTAATTGATATTTATAGGGCATTCCATCCAAAAACAACAGAATACACTTTCTTCTCAAGTGCTCATGGAACATTCTCCAGGATAGATCACATCTTGGGTCACAATTCAAGCCTTGGTAAATTTAACAAAATTGAAATCGTATCAAGTAAATTTTCTGACCACAATGCTGTGAGACTACATATCAATTACAGGGAAAAATCTGTAAAAACTACAAACACATGGAGGCTAAACAATACACTACTTAATAACCAAATGATCACTGAAGAAATCAAAGAGGAAATCAAAAAATACCTAGAAACAAATGACGATAAAAACACGACGACCCGAAACCTATGGGATGCAGCAAAAGCAGTTCTAAGAGGGAAGTTTATAGCAATACAATCCTACCTTAAGAAACAGGAAACATCTCAAATAAACAACCTAACCTTACACCTAAAACAATTAGAGAAAGAAGAACAAAAAAAAAATAAACCCAAAGTTAGCAGAAGGAAAGAAATCATAAAGATCAGATCAGAAATAAATGAAAAAGAAATGAAGGAAATGATAGCAAAGATCAATAAAACTAAAAGCTGGTTCTTTGAGAAGATAAACAAAATTGATAAACCATTAGCCAGACTCATCAAGAAAAAAAGGGAGAAG